>NC_135542.1:11192513-11492513 GCF_045843805.1 Urocitellus parryii
TACAACAGTCCAAGTATTCAAAGTCCTTCAGCCCTAGCAGAAGGCTCAGATTGAGCCACAAGAGCAAGATGTTTGCACAGGATGATGGCAGGCACCAGCTGTAAGAGTAGCTCAACAATTCCTGGGACAATTTAACTGCACATATCTAGTGGTCTGAGTCTCCTGCAACAGACCCCTGGCTGATGGGAAATGACTCAATGTTTGCCCACCCCAGAAAATCAATAAAAGTTTGCATCTTCCTTTGTGTGTGTGTGTGTGTGTGAGAGAGAGAGAGAGAGAGAGAGAGCAGCTTAGTCCTTGGGGACTTTTCTCAGTCTCCAATATCGTGAGTATTAAAGGCAGAGGAAACTCATTATAATGGCAAATGAAACTAGATTGCTTGATAAATTTGGCTATTATTTCTCATTTCTCCTGTTTCTAAGAAGGTCAGATACACGGCTCAGTTTCAGCCCAGTAAGGTGGAACTCATATCAGAGACAGGAACTTTTGACTCAGTGACCATAGAAAAGAAATTAAGTCAAGTTAGCATGAATATAAAGGTAAGGCTTTATTGGGGCATCAATCAAAGGGGATCACTGGGGCTTCAGCTGAAGGCAGACAGTGCTGATTGAGGGCTGAAAATAATGAAATAGAAACTAGAAGAACAATGCAAAGAATCAATGAAATGAAGAGTTGGTTCTTTGAGAAGATAAGCAAGTTTGAAAAGCTCTTCACTAAACTCCTAAAAGAAAGAGACAGAAGACCTAAATTAATAAAGTTAGTGACAAAAAAGGGCATATTAAAAGATACCACTAAAATCTAGAGAATCATTGGGGACTATGTTAAACTTATTTTCCAGTCAATTGGAAAATCTAGAAGGAATAGATAAATTTCCATACACATAAGGTCTACCAGTGAACCAAGAAGACATAAAAACCTAAACATATGAGTAATAGGCATTGAGATTAAATCAGTAACAACAAGTCTTCCAACAAATAAAAACCCAGGACCAGATAAATTCATTGCTAAATTTTACCAGAATTTAAAGGATGAATACCAATGCTCCTCAAACTATTCTCTGAAATAGAAAGGGAAGGAATCCTTCCAAACTCATTTTATAAAGTCAGTACCATCCTGGTACAAAACCACATAAGGATGTAATAGAAAAAGAAAATTACACATCAATATCCTTGATGAACAGAGTTGAAAATACCTTCAATAAAATACATGCAAACTGGATTCAACAGCACATTGAAGATGATCGTGCATTATGATCAAATTGGTTTCATTCCAGGGATGATAGTTCAACATATGCAAGTCGATAAAGGTAATATACAACATAAATACAACCCAGGACAAAAATCACATGATCGTCCCAATAGATGCAGAAGAAAAAAAAAAGTTTTTTGGTAAAATTCAAAATCCGTTCATGATAAAAGCCCTGAGGAAACTAAGTGTAAAAGGATCTTACTTCAAAAAGTAAAGGCCTTATATGAAAAACCCAAACTAATGTGATAATGAATGGGGGAAAACTAAAAATATTTCCTCTAAAATCAGGAAAGAGACAAGCATGTCTATTCACACCACTGCAAACAATACAATCCTCAACATTTTAATAAGAGCAATTAGGCAAGAAAAGGAATAAAGGGGAGATACAAATAAGAAAGGAAAAAAATCAAATTATCATTTTTTGCAGATGATATGACCTATACTTAGGAGACTATTGGTGATGATATGACCCATAGCTTAGGAGACCATAAAGACTCCACCAGAAGACTTTCAGATCTGATAAATTTAGCAAAGTAGCAGCATACAAAATCAAGACAAAAATCAGTAGCTTTTCTATATATCAAAAATGAGCTCCCTGGGCTGGGGATGTGGCTCAAGCGGTAGCGCGCTCGCCTGGCATGCGTGCGGCCCGGGTTCGATCCTCAGCACCACATACAAACAAAGATGTTGTGTCTGCCGAGAACTAAAATAAATAAATAAATAAATATTAAAAAAAAAAGAAAAAAAAATACTGTTGTTCCTTTAAAAAAAAAATGAGCTCCTTCAAGAACAATATCAGAAAAACAATTGTATTCACAATAGATTTAGAAATAAAATAAAATACCTAAAGAAAAACTGAACCAAAGAGGTGAAAGACCTCTACAATGAAAATTACAGGATACTTAAAAAAACATAGAAAACATTAGAAAATGGAAAGACCTGTCATGTACATGGATAGGCAGAATTAATGTTCTTAAAATGGCTATAAAACCAAAAGCAATACACAGATTCAATGCAATTCTCATCAAAACACCAATGACATTCTTCACAGAATTAGAAAAATTTTTAAAATTCATGTGGAAGAACAAAAAATCCAGAATCACCAAAGCAAATCTGAGAAAAAAAGAGCAATATTGGAGGCATCAGCATACCGGATCTCTAAATATATTACAGAACAATAGTAACAGAACAGCATGGTACTGGTATAAAAACATACATGTAGACCAAAAAAATATAATAGAGGACACAAAGAAAAACCTATGCAATTATAACCATCAGATTCTTGACAAAGGTGCCAAAAACATGCATTGGAGAAGCCTCTCTAACAAAGGGTGCTGGAAAAACTGGCTATCCATACATAGAAGATTGAAAGTAAATCCCTGTCTCTCACCCTGTACAAAATTCAAAATGGATAAAAAGTCTGAATATGAGACCCAGAACTTTGCAATTGCTAGAAGAAAACAGAAGGGAAACGCAAGACATAGGCACAAATGACATCCTGAATAGGATTCCATTAGTTGAAGAAATGATAGCAAGGATCAACAAATGGGACCACATCAAACTAGAAAGCTCCTGTACAGCAAAGGAAACAGTTAACAGAGTGAAGAGACAGCCTACAGAATGGAGAAAATCTTTGCCAACTACTCTTCTGACAGAGGATTAATATCCATAATATATAAAGAACTCATAGATACTGATAAATGCATGTTTGTTGGCACAATTCACAACAGCTGAGTTTTGGAATCAGCGTAGGTGCCAGTCAATGGAGAAATAGATGAAATGTGGTGTGTACACATATACGCGCGCACACACACACACACCCACACACACACATACAAACAATAGAGTCTTGTTCAGTCGTAAAGAAGAAGGATATCATGTCACTTGCAGGAAAATGAATGGAACTAGAGATTATCGTGTAAAACAGAATAAGCCAGACTCAGACAGCCATATGCTTTCCTTCATATGTGGAATCTAGATTTTAAAAAGAAGTCAACATGGAAGTAACAGGGAGACTATTGAAGGAGAGGAAGAGGATGGGGGGAGAGGAGGGGAAGACAAGGGAGGACAATGGAAGGACTGACATGACACATAAGTTATTTGCAGGTACAAATATGTTTCCCTCACCTGAGCCTCCACCCCATTAATGTACAGTAAGTTTCCAGTCTCCATTTCACAGCTTGAAACAGCTCATTGTGTTTGGACAATGTTTGCCACATCGCAGAGGCAATGTGCATTGCCATCTGAAACATTAGTCCCAAACAAGTTTCTCTGGGGTATTACTTAATCTTCAACAAATAGACAAAGAAATGAGCCTCTTCTCATCTTAATCTGCTGTTTTTTTTTTGGTTCGGTAATAACACAATACCACAGACAAGGTAAGTTTTCAAGATAAGGTTTCTTTTGGCTCCAAGATCTGGTCCAAGGTCAAGGGGCCACTTCTGGTAATGGCCTTCTTGGTAGCAGTCCTGACACACGAGCATGAGATAGATTTGGCCACATTGGCTTTTATGGCAGACTCACTGTCAAGATAACCCATTATCTCATTAGTTGAATGAATGAATGATTTCATTGTGAGGGCCAATCCCTATCATCTCATGGGTCCCCTCACCTCTGGTTCCAACTCTTAAAAATATCTGATAATGGGGATGACGTTTGAACATAAGTTTTGGATGGGACAAACCACATTTAAATTATAGCACTTCACAATACAATATAGGGCAGTTCTTTTTTTTGGAGGGGTGGCGGGGGCGGGGGTACCAGGGATTGAACTCAGGAGCACTGGACCTCTCTGAGCCACATCCCAGCCCAATTTTGTATTTTATTTAGTGACAGGGTCTCACTGAGTTGCTTAGCACTTCGCTTTTGCTGAGGCTGGTTTTGAACTCTAGATCCTCCTGCCTCAGCCTCCAGAGCCGCTAGGATTCCAGTTGTGTGCCACTATGCCTGGCCTCAGGGCAGTTCTAATACTGACTTCAACCTAACTCGTTCATTCATCAGCTGAGACCAGAGTACATAGTCACAGGTCCACTTAGAGAGTCAGTCAACACACAGGAAAGCCTGGCTGCCGTAGGCTCTGAAACTGGCTCCTGGAGACCTCATTTTCTTAACATTCCTTTCTGCCCACACCAGCTGCGCTGGTTGACCTAGGTCTTGGATTTTTTTTTTTTTTTTTTTTTTTTTTTTTTTTTAGTACTAGGGATTGAACCCAGGGGCATATTACCACTAAGCTACACCCCAAACTCTTTTTATTTTTTTTATTTTCAGACAGAGTCTCACTAAGTTGCTGAGAGTCTAGCTAAGCAGTTACTGAGGCTGGTCTCAAACTTGTGTGATCCTCCTGCCTCAGCCTCCCAAGTGGCTGGAAGTATAGTCGTTTGCCATTTTGTCCTGTGAAGGTCTCGGATCTTTATATGATTGCTGAGATTAGAGGACCCCTTCACCTCATTTGATTACCCCCACTTAACTCTGTTCAAATTCTAGATGAGCTTTGAGTATGGTTGAATAACTGCTCTGCCTTTTTGAGTGCAAATTCTGAACTCCTCCAAGATAAGACTAGTTGTTGGGACTGTGATCACAGGAGATTAGAGGGAGAGCAGCAAGGGATGAGGGCAGTGTCCGAAGCAGTGAAGCCAGAATTAGATAGGCAATCAGTTATACTAGGTAATAACCAGTCAGATGGGATCAAGGAGGCCAATTTGAGTCCAGGAAGTTGGAGACTGCCCCCTGAGGGATTGACATGCCTTCAGAGTCCTTTCTTCACCCTTATCAAGATAACCTGCCCCTGCTCCCACCTTCTGCTAAGGTAATCTGTCTCAGGAATTGTCCCTCTCTACAGGAAGTTATAAGAGTTGTTAATTAATGTGTCCTGGGCTGCTCTATCTGGCCCTTCCCCCTGTCCATCTGCTTCTCACCTTTTGGCCATCCCACCAGGAAGGATAGAAATAAGGGGAAGAAAGCAGGAGAATAAAGGAAGTCTCAGATGATAATAATAATAATAATAACAACAACAACAACAACAACAGAATACTCTCCCTTCTTGGGATACCAGTATACCAGCTATGGCCCCCTTCTCCCTCCCAGGAGAAGTCTGTGTTACCCCTTTTTTAAATAAACCCTGATTTATATGCTTGCCTTGGCCTGCTCCTCTAATGTTATATTTCAACATGTGAAGGAGCAGAACTCGTCACCGGTAACGGATGGAATCAGTAGTAGAACACAGGAAACCTGAGGGAGCTTTTTGTAGGTAGGATACAGTGACCCATATATGTGGATGCCCAGGTGTTGGGGTGGGAAGGAAGGAGATAGTAGTTTGAAAATAACTCACCTGAGTACCTCTCTTTAACCAACCTAGGGAATCCAAGGAGGGAGGTTGCTAATTGGGAATATGTTCAGATGGAGACAGACTAAGAGGATTTGAAATTCAAACACACACACACACACACACACACACACACACACACCACTGGGTGTTGTGGCGCACGCCTGTAATCCCAGCAACTCAGGAAGCTAAGGCAGGAGGATTGTATGTTGGAGGCCAGTCTCAGCAATTTCTCAAGACCCTGTCTGAAAATTTAAAAAATAAAAAGGGCTGGGGATGTGACTCAGTGGTAGAGCACCCCTGCGTTCAATCCCTTGTGCCATAAAGAAAATCAAATATGTACATAAATTAATATACATAGTATTAGTTTTTTATTAAGAAGCATTTATAGAAGAAGCAAAGTGTGGGTTCATGAAAACTAAAGGAGGAAATCTGAAACATGAAGACTTTTTTTCTCTAATTTGTAGATGGACACAATGTCTTTGTTTTATTTTATTTTTATGTGGTGCTAAGGATCGAACCCAGTGCCTCATGCATGAGGGGCAAGAGCTCTACCACTGAACTACAACCCAAGCCCCAAAACATGCAGACTTGATTAGCACTTTTCTTCTTGCAGCAAAGGGCTAGGGATGGACCTCGGGGTCTTGCATATGCTAATAGGCAAGCATTCTACCCCTGAGCTACAACCCTCAGGCTTTGATGAGCAATTTTAAATAAAAGAGTTAAACAGAAAGAAGACTGAGAAGAGATAATGTGAATATATCATCAGCAATCATCAAGAGAGAAAATTCTATGACACAACCATCATAAAAATCATATGTTCACCATCAGAAATGTGAAAAAACGTGGTCTGATGAGAGAATTTGATGGATTTATTAATTCATCTATAAGAAATATTCCAAAAAAATAAGAAATATTCCAAGGGTCCAAAAGTGAATCACATTTATTTAGCGACTCATTATTAAAATGTATATGTACTAAAAAGGGATTATACTGGAAAACCTGAAATATATTGCCACTATCATGATTGGGAGGGAAGTCGGATGGTACAGAATTCTAGGAATGAAAAGGCAAGGGATGTGAACAGCTAGAGGAATCTTGAGGGGACAGGGGTACCCACTCCTTGGTGTCAGTGACAGGCGGAAACTGCTGTAGCTGATGAAGACTGTTAAACCCCCGCAAAGAAAAGACCACCGACTC
Source organism: Urocitellus parryii (assembly GCF_045843805.1). Lineage (NCBI taxonomy): Eukaryota > Metazoa > Chordata > Mammalia > Rodentia > Sciuridae > Urocitellus > Urocitellus parryii. The sequence goes on from NC_135542.1 coordinate 11,199,283, forward strand.
CAATTTTAAATCAGACGAAAGCAAGCTTGTATTGGTGTACACCAGAGCTGGCCAGGACTGTCTCTCCCGAAAACCCTCGGCTAGAGATCAGTACCCCAGCTCTCTATTTTGTAATTTACTCCCCATTCCATAATTTAATTGTACACCCTGAACATTTTCCCACATCACTACATTAGCACTACTTCTTTGTCTTTGAGACGCTAGGGATCAGACTCGGGCCTTGCATATGCTAGCAAGCGCTCTGTCAATGAACTATACTCTAGACCTTTGCTTTTAATAGGTGCAAAGGGTTTTATTGTATGGATGTGACATGTGAAAACATATATATCACTAGTGGATGAATATATAAATATCTATGCATATACATGTGTTTTGTGTGGTATAGTGCTTTACCACTGAGCTCCAGACCCAGGATGAAAATATTTCTTTGCTTTCTCCTATTTTTTCTTGGTGCATTATAAGTATACATAATAATGAGTTCATTATGTCATATTTGTACATGCACATAATATAATTTGATCATTGTCACTCCTTAGTACCTCCCCATTTGTTAGAGTCTGTAAACAAGTCAGGATGGCGCCTGGCAAAATGCCAGAGGGAGTGGTTTGTGAAGTAAGGCCAGCGAGCCATTAAGTGTGGAGATTTCTTATTGGTTGACTGATGAATCTAGTTTATGCTAATTAAGATAATCTGTGTGGAATGTATAAATACCGCTCCTGTCCCACAATAAACGGCTTCCACTCCTGCTGTATCAATGTACACAAGTTGTTCGTCACCCTCCGGTTATTTTGCTGCAGCCGGACTGCGGCACCCATTCCTTCGCCAACATGAATTTTAGAACTTTTTTTCTAGTTCTATGAAGAATGTCATTGGTATTCTGATGAGGCTTGCATTGAATTTGTATATTGCTTTTGGTAGTGTGGCCATTTTAACAGAATTAATTCTGCCTATCCATAAACATAGGAGGTCTTTCCATCTTCTAGTGTTTTATTTGATTTCTTTCTTTAGTGTTTTGTAATTGTCATTGTAGAGGTCTTTCACTTCTTTGGTTTATTCCAATATTTGGTTATTTTTTGAAGGTATTGTGAATTGAATTGTTTTTCCTATTTTTTTTCTCAGTGGGTTTATTATTAGTGTATAGAAAAACTACTGATTTTTTAAAATATGTTTTTAGTTGTAGATGGACACACTATCTTTGTTTATTAGTTTATTTTTATATGGTGCTGAGGATCGAACCCAGTGCCTCACACACATGAAGTAAGCACTCTACCACTGAGCTAAAGCCGCAGCCTAAAAAGCTACTGATTTTTTAATGTTGATTTTGTATTCTGGTTCTTTGCTGAATTTATCAGCTCTAGAACTCTGCTGGAGCTTTTGAGGTCATCTTAGTTTAGGATCATATCATCTGGAAATGATAATTTGACTTCTTATTTTTCCTCTTTATATACCTTTTATTTCCATCTCTTGCCTAATTTCTCTGGCTAAATTTTGAGTGCCATCTTTTATAGGAGTGGTGAGAGTGAATACGTTTGTCTTTTTCTTGATTTTAAAGGCAATGCTCTCAGGTTTTCCCACTTCAGAATGATGTTGGCTTTGGGCTTGTCATATATAGCCTTTATGACATCAAGGTAAGTTCCATCTAGTCACAGTTTCTTCAGTATTTTTGTCATGAATGGGTACTGAATTTTGTTGAAGGCTTTCTCTGCATCTATTGAGATGATCATGTGATTTTTGTCCTCGATCCTACTTGTGTGGTAAATGACACTTTTTTTTCCCCCCACAATGCCTTTATTTTATTTATTTATTTTTATGGGGATCAAACCCAATGCCTCACACGTGCCAACCAAGCACTGTACCACTGAGCTACAGCCCCAGCCCAAATGACCCTTATTGATTTGTGTGTTTTAAACCATCTTGCTTCCCTGGAATGAAGTCAACTTGCTCTTGATGTAAAATCTTCCCAGTGTATTGTTCAATATGACTTGCTAATATTTATCAAGATTTTTTTGCATCTATATTCATCAAGGATATTGGTCCAGAATTTTATTTTCTTGATGTGTCTTTATTTGGTCTTGGTATCAGGGTGATACTAGCTTCATAGAACGAATTTGGAAGTGTTTTCTTCCTATTTATTTCATGGAATAATTTCAGAAGCATTGGATTTAGTTCTTTTTTAAAGGTCTTATAGAATTCAGCTGAGAATCAATCTGATCCTGAATGTTGTTAGAAGAATTTTTATTACTTTTTCAATATCATTGTTTATTATTGGTCTGTTTATGTTTTGGTTCAATTTTGGTAGGTTGTATGTGTTCTGAAATTTGTCCATTTTTTCTAGGTCTTTCAACTTATTAGAGTTGAAGTTTTCAAATTAGTTCCTAAGAATTCTCTGGATTTCAGGGATGTGTGTTGAAATACCCACCTTTTAATTTTTGATTTTATTAATTTGGATCTTCTCTCTTTTTCTTTTAGTTAGTTTGGCTAAAGGCTTATTAATCTTGTTTAACTTTTTCAAAGAACCATGTTTGTTATATTGATTATTTGTATTTTTTGTTTTCTATTTTATTGATTTCAGCTTTGACCATAATTATTTCCTTCTTTGTACTGATTTTGGAATTGGTTTGTTTCTGTTTTATTAGGACCTTGAGATGCATCATTAGTTATTTTTTTGGAATCTTTCTAATTTTTTTAAAAAAATGTAGGCACTTATAGGCATAAACTTTCCTCTTAGAATTGTCTTCATAGTGCTCCAGCGATTCTGGCATGTTCTCTCTCTATTCTTTTTGAGTCTAATAATTTTAAAATTTCTCTCATGATTTCTTCTATGACTCAGTCATCATTCAAAAGTGTGTGTTCAATCTCCATGTATTTTATAGTTCTGTAGGGTATTTTGCTTTTGATTTATTTTTTTTTCTTTTTCTTTTTGTATTTGTAGATGGACAGCATGCCTTTATTTTATTTGGCTATTTATTTTTAGTTGTAGATGGACAGCATGCCTTTATTTATTTGTTTATTTATTTATTTTGTAGTGCTGAGGACTGAACCCAGTGTCTCACACGTGCCAGATGAGTGCACTACCACTGAGCCATAGCGCAGCCCCTTATTTGTTTATTTTTATGTGATGCTAAGGATCGAACCCAGTGCCTCACATGTGCTAGGCAATCCCTCTACCACTGAGCTATAGCCCCAGCCCCTTTGCTGTTGATTTCTAATTTTATTCAATGATTATCTGATAAGATGCAAGGCATCCCTTGGCCCCCAGGTGGCGATAGCATCAGATGGCACGGGCTTTGTCATCTAAGGGCAGCCTCTTTCCCAGGGCCATGTGCTGGCTGTGCTGTTCATGGTGGCAGGATGCCACGTGCCAGTCTTTGGAGATCTGCACCCGGCCCAGCCACAGATTCAACCTGTAGTTTTCAGAAGAGGATGTCAGTGCTGTTGGCCCTTCATCCCCAGGGAACTTTGGCCCTGATCTCAAATTTGAAGATCTCTGTACCCTACCAATGGGCTGTCACCCCTGATGCGTGGCTTAAGTAACTGGCAGAATGTTGCGTCAGTGTGTCCTCTAACACCCTGGTGTCTCTATCACCTCCTGCTCCTGGGTCACTGGAATAGTCTGTTGGGCAGTGGGGCTTGTAATGGGAGAATGCCTGGGTAAGCTCTCCCCGTGTTCTGACTGAGGTCCAGGGAGTACACTGGACTTATCCACATCTTAGTGGGTCGTGGGGTTTGCTGGCTTGATGTGGACCCTAACTCACATGCTAACTCAGCCATCATGTTTGTGGTGGGTTGTGAGGCTGGACTGCTTACTTCCCATGTTGGGCCCCCAAACATCCTCAGGAAGGTCCTCATCATAAGCTGGTAGCCTCTCCTATGGTGGGCATCTGGTTCTTCATGGGTAAGGAGCCCATGAACTTGGGCTTTGCTCCATAGATCAAGATAGGTGGAGCCAGCTTTGTGTTAAGAAGGATGCTGAGGCGCATTTCTGATGTACCTCCTTTTTGGAGGCCCTGGACCGTGGAGCAGATCATAGTGGTGACTGGATAGACCAGCCTGACCACCAGGGAGCCAGCGGGGGGGTTGGGGCTTTAGTCAGTTCTGTGTCACTGTGACCAAAATACCTGACAAGAACAATTATAGGAGGAAAAGTTTATTTTGGTTCATGTTTTTTGAGGTTCAGTCAATGATCAGCTGATTCCATGGCTCCAGGCCAGAGGGGAGGCAGACCATTATGGCAAAAGAGTGTGGCAGAGTAAAGAGTTCATACGTACAGAGCTGTGCTCATCCGGGACAAAATATAAACCTCAATGGCATGTGACCAGTGACCCACTTCTTTTAGCTACACCCTACCTGCCCACAGATACCATCCAGTTAATCCTTATGAGTGGATTGACCTGCTGATTAGGTTACAATCTCATAATGAAGACATTGCACCTCTGTACATTCTTTAGTTGCCTCACACATGAACTTTTGCAGGGACACCTCATATACAAACTATAACAATGTGAATGATTTAAGTGTAGGAAGGATGAGGATTCTGTCTGGGGACTCTCTGGGTTAGAAATCTGGACACCGTTGAGACTTGATGGAGGAGCTAACAGATGGCAGGTCAGCCCATGAAAAGTCCCTGGGGCCTTAAGGAAGAGGAGCTGAAGTTGAGAATTGATGGGGTTCAATTATCCCAACCCTAGGCTCTGCAAATAGAGTCTTAGCAAAGTTGTTCCTTACCCATCCTCCAGGCTCAGTGTTCTCATCTGTAAAGAACTAATAACTTCCATCTCAAGGTGTGTCTCCTTTTTTGGGACAAGAATTTTTATATATTTATACATTTTTATATATTTCTCTAAAAGAAATGCAAGGAATTACACCAGCTCTTTGTATTTGCTACAATTTCCTTTGTGGTCTAAAATATAATCCATTTTGGAGAAACTTTCATGGGACTCTGGGAGGAAAGGGCATTCACCTGTTGTTGGATGGAATATTCTGTAGGTGTCTGTTAAATCCATTTGATTTATTTTCCATTTTATGTTTGAAATGTCCTTGCTGATTTTATTTGTGGATGATGTACCTATCGATAAGAAAGGTGTGTTGAAGTCACCCGGTATTGTTGTACTGGGATCTATCTGAGCTTTTTTTTTTTTTTAAGAAGAAATAAAAAGCAGATAAAGTATACTTTATTTATAGACTATCAATGAATAAAAATTTTCATGAACTACAACAAATTCTAAGATAAAATTGGTTTTACAAAGGAGAGGACGGGGAAGCTTTGAGTTTGAAAGCCTTGCCAGAATGACAGCAGTTAATAAAGACATCTAGCTGAATCATACCCAGGCTCACCTTCCTGCCTGTGCACAATATATGTGTCTGTGCACGCCTGAAATTATGAAAATCCAATGGCCTAGCAATGCCAAGAAACTCCTGTGGCTGAGCAGCTGCCTAGAGCCGAGGGATGCAGTGTAAAACACTGTCTGGGCCTTGATGTCATGTAGCATTTATGTAATTAGGTGCACTAACATTTGGGGTATAAATATTTGCCATGACCATATCTTCTACTTGCATTGTTCCTTTTACCCGTCATACCACTTTTGGAGGTCAGGAACAGGTTCTTTCTTATTCCCCAGTGTTGAAGATTAAACACCCCAAACACAGAGGCAGGGGTAGAAAGCAAGTTTTATTTAAGACAGTGATAAAGACAGACTCCTCTAAGAGAAGTGGAGCCTCAGCCCATGAGAGTGGTGCAACATTTTTTTTAGAGAGCTAAGAGCCCTGCTTTTAATCATCGTCTTTTCTTTCTTCTCCATGTGTGTGACTGGGAGCAGGGACACAGAGGTGAATTGTTAGCAACCCAGAGTGCCCAGGAGCATGATCACAGAGGTTAACCACCATTGTCCTTTCTTTGATAACCAGTCCTCATCCTCTCTCAACCTTCATCATCCATTACCTACGGCGAGGGCCTGACCTTCGTTCCAGCCTCAGTTTGCTGAGGAATGTGACATATCTTGCCCACTTAGGCCAGTTGGGGCTGTAGGCAGATAACTTTTTGGCAAAAAAGCATATCGCGGGGTCAGCATAGTGGGCCCATTTTATCAAATTGTTCTCTTAACCTCATATTCCTACCATCCTCACCTATCTGTCCCCTTACACCAGTGTGCAGTGACCTCCTTTGTCTCTTCTGATTGATTTTGGCTTGAAGTCTACTTGTTAGATATGACAGCTACTCATACTTGCTTTTGGTTTCATGGAATATCATTTTTAATCCGTTCACTTTCAACCTGTGGATGTTTTTGAGGTGTGTGTCTTGCAGGCAACATATAGTTGGATCTTTTTTTTCCTTCCTTTCTTTTTTTCCCCCCTAGTGAAACCTAGTTTTATTATATCCTTTCATCCTAGGGAACAAAGAAATACCCAGCCTTTTGGCAAATTCAGTAAGAGATGAGAAGTGTTCTTCTTGTCATCAACTTCTCTCCTTGAGAACTTCAAATCATCTCTTCTAGCAATAAACTTGATGACAATAAGTCTCAGTGGCTGTGAGGAAGGGCTTCAAGTTAGCAGCATTGAAGAACTTAAAGTCATTGCATCTTTGAACATTCTTTCATTGTCTCACACATGAACTTTTTGGGGATACCTCATGTCCAAACTATCACAATGTGAATGATGGTAAGCATAGGAGGAATCCCTTCTGGATCAGAATATGACATGTCACCACCTCTGCCATCCACAAGCTTACATTCTGGGATACTAAGCTTATTTTTCTTAGATTAATAATGACGATAATAATGAAGAGAAGTAAAAAATACATTTTGCTGCTTACTGAAGCCAGATGTGTTTTCCCAAGGTAGAAACATGGGTGACATTGGGAAGGGTCAATTTTTAAAGAAATTATTTATCTTCTTGTTTTTATCTTTATCTACATGTAGAATTTCTTTAAGTATCCTCTGTAATTCTTCCGTAGTAGTTAGGAATTCTTTTATTTTATGCTTACCCTGGAAGGTTTTTATTTCTCCCTCAATTCTGAAGGATAACTGCTATAAGTAATCTTAGTTGGCATTTCTATTCTTTCAGGGTGTGAAATTCATTACTTCAAGCCCTGCTGAAATACTAGGGTTTCTTCTGAGAAATGAAACATTATTCTGATAGGTTTGTCTCTAAATGTGACTACATATTTCTCTCTTGAGGCTTTTAAAATTCTATTCTTATTCTTTATATTTGGCATTTTAATTAAAATGTGTTGAGGAGAGATTCATTTTTGGCCTTGCCTATTTGGGCTTCTAATGCCTCCTGTGTCTGGATGTCCACTTCATTCCCAAGATTTTAATTTTTTTTCTGCTATTATTTCACTGAGTATGTTATCAGTGCCATTAGTTTGTATCTTTGCGCCTTCAACTCCAGTGAGTCTTATTTTGGTCACTTACTATTGTCCCAAAGTTCTTATATATGCAGATCATAGTTTCTTTTTTTCTTTAATATTGCCAAAATATTCAGGGCTGGCCACCTTGTCTTCTATTTGATCTAATCTATTAAAGACATTTTCCACTGAATTTTTTATTTGATTTATTGAGACTTTCATTTCCAATATTTTGGCTTGGCTCTTTCTCAGAATCTCTATTTCATTATTGAAATGCTCTTGTATTTTCTTCTTTCGTTCGTTCCGTATATCTTCTTTTAATGCACTAATCATTTTAACTTTTTGAATTCTTTGTCCAATATGCTCAGCTCCTCCCTGTCCTAGCCAGGCAGCAAGTACTAGGGGAGTATTGTCTGCTTCAGCATAGAATCCACCCTCAGTATGTCTGTCATTGTGACCAAGGAGAGGAGCATACTCCTGGCAGGGCTGCTGGCCATCCGTCTCAACCATGCAGCCTGTCGACCCACCCAGGAGCCACTATCTGTGTGCTGGTGGGAGGTGTGTAGGAAGTGTTTCAGGAGAGGCCAACCTGTCCTCCAGAACTTTCTGGGCAGGGGGGAGGTGGCAGGAAGCCCTCAGTAAGCTGCCCCAGCGTCACTGTTTCCACCTGACCCTGATCCATCCCGGTGCCCCCACCACCACAGCCAAGCTCCTTATCACAGAGTCCAGGCTGCCCATCTAAGTCAAAGTGTCCTTCCTTCCCTCTGTTGACTTGCCGACCAGATGTCGAGCCACCCAGAGCTCTCCCTCCCGTTCAGTGTTACGCCTCACTCCTGGCCTATTAAGGAAAAGCGGATTACGGAGCAATTTTAGGCTGACTCACCTCTCTGGCACCCACAAATAGAGTGAAAAATAAAGCCTAAGTGGCTGTCAGGTCTGGAAAGAAGATATATAAATGTAGAGAATGTAGAAACATTTTAAATTATACATCATACATTACTAGACATCAGAGAGAACACACTGGAGAGAAGCTCTACAAATGAGACCGTGGTACCATTATTCTAAGAAAGGGACAACATTTAATTCTCCCCACAATAACCATAGCGTAGAGAAAGTTTTGAAATGTGAAAATTGACAATGTGACAATGCCTCCAAAATTTATTCACCAATACTCAGCACCTGTGGGTACATACTGGTTAGAGAAAATACAAATGGAAAAAAAAATTGTAGCCACGTGTTTCTTAAACACTGCTTATTTTTGGAGAATTCATTGTGACCAGAAACCCTAAAAAGTTAAATAATATTTCCAAAATGTATTTAAATTTTAAATTCATTGAACATCTGAAAACTCATACTAGTAGTGAACATTGAACAGATTTTGTCCAAAATGTATGCCTTATATAACATTTATAATAAATGTGAGAGTATAGTAAAGTTATTATCTGTACATTATACGTTGATGTCTATGAGGATCAGTAAAATACAGAACTCATTTAAATTTAGAAAATTAAAAAAAAAAAGTGCCGTAGTCCGGCTGCAGCAAAATAAACGGGGGGCGGGGTGTGACGAACAACTTGTGTAGATTGATGCAGCAGGAGTGGGAGCCGTTTATTGTAGGACGGGAGGGGTATATACACATTCCACACAGCTTATCTTAATTAACATAAACTAGATACAGCAGTCAACCAATAAGGAATCGCCACACTTACTGGCTCGCTGGCGTGACTTCGTAAACCACTCCCTCTGCAAAATGCCAGGCACCATCTTGACTTGTTTACAGATTCTAACAAGAAAGAAATCAGACCACAAACAAGACAAAAGAGAATTAGAGAAAAAAATAGAGGTTTAAAAATGGAAAACAGAGGTGGAGAGCAGAGATTTCTAGTCTCTAAATAATCTTTTCCTCCAGATCTTCTGGAAAGTGCTGAGTCTCTCCCACGCCAGCTCACCTTACAGTCTCTGAGTGTGTTTTCTACTCAAATGGCAAATTTGCTGGACAGAGGAACTTGTTTTTATTAAACTCTCTGGGAACTTCTCTCAACTCTGAAAATGTTTCTTAATCAGGCAACTGGGAAGCCTCTAGCAGTGGCCCAGCAACCTCAGCAAAACTCTATTTTCTCTTCCACCGAAGAAGAGGAAGTTAAATCTCTACAGGAGATCTCAAGGCTTAAAAAAAACAAAGTCTTGACCAAAGCACCAGGTTGTAGAGGTTGACAAAATGCAAAACCCCTACTTATGATGCATTATGAAATAGCTAGAAGAGCTGGCTGAATTTCAAATTTTTATGGTAAAAATTCATTACTGGAGGGGCTGGGGTTATGGTAGAGCGCTCACCTAGCACGCATGGGGCACTGGATTCTAGCCTCGGCACCACATAAAAATAAAATAAAGATCTGGTGTCCTCCTAAAAAACTAAAATATAAATTTTAAAATATTTTAAGAAATTCCTTACTGGATGCATATTCCATGCTCACTGAGTAGAATTTAAGGCAGGAAATTTCTCCAGTGTTTCTAAGAACATTGGCAAAGTGACCCACAGGGTGAGGAAGGTAGGTTTATTTGGGGGTGAGAAGGGGGAAGAGGGGCTCTCTCTGCTGTTTCTTCACTGTTGCAACCCTCTTCAGGGGGCTTCCTTCCCCTAGAGACCACAGCCAGGCCCTTTCATTCCTCCTGCCTGCCCCTTCTCGCAGGGTCCAGACCACCTAGTCTGCTCCTCTGCCTCCCAGGTCCACCCAAGGAAGCGCCACCACATCCCTTCACAGAGCTGTCTTATTTTTCTACACCTGATATAGATTATTTATCTATTTTTTACAGAGCTAGGGATCAAACCCAGAGCCTTCCACGTGCTAGGTAAGCACGGTACCCCTGAGCCAAACGCCCAGCCCATGATATACATTCTTAATTCATTTCATGTATCTTCTTTTCCATTTAAAATGCTTCTGTGCTGCTGGGATTGAACTCAGAGCCTCATGGATGTTAGACAGGTTCTCTGCAAGTGAGCTGCATCCCCAACTCTCATTTTATATTTTTTTAAACTAGATGACTTAAATTTTTAATTCTGTGCTTTGAAATAAATCTATTTTACTACTTATAACTATGTTCTTCTAAGTTTTACTTATTTGTTTATTTTTGTGGTACTGGGGATTGAACCCAGGGGCACTCTACCAGTGATACATCCCCAGCCTTTTTTACTTATTTACTTTTTATAAGTTTTGAGACAAGGCCTCACTAAGTTGCTGACACTGGCCTTGAACTTGCAATCCTCCCTCCTCAGCCTCCTTAATTGCTAGGATTACAGACATGTACCACAACTACCCAGGTCTTCTCCATTTTCGATAATGTATGAAAGATAAAGATTTGATCCTTTATAGAGAGAGACAAATAAAAACCTTAAAACTAAGCTAAAGCAAGCTGAGTCTCACAAAGGAAAAAAATTTCAACTGAGAAAACCGGAGCAATTCCCTGCCTCTCAGGTAAACTATTCCTACAAAGAACCAAGAAAAACTTGGACAGATGATAGATGAGAGCCAACAGAAACTCAGCAGAGGTGGATTTCAGCTTTGGTTGTACTTCCTACTGTTACTGTGAAAATCACTACCAACTTGGTGATTTTCAATGGCACATGTTTGATGAGTGTCGTGGTGTGCACCTGTCATCCCAGCAACTCAGGAGTGAGGTAGGAGGATTGAAAGTTCCAGGGCAGCCTCAGCAACGTAGTGAGGCCCTAAGCAACTTAGTGAGACTCTGTCTCAAAATTAAAAATACAAAATGTTGGGGATCTGGCTCAGTGGTGGAATACTGTGAGTTCAATCCCCAGTACCAAAAAAAACCCCAAAGAAGCACATGTTCATGGTGAGGTTGTAGCCGAGTGGTAGAACACTTGCCTGGCAGGCACCAGGCACTGGGTTGGGTCCCCAGAACCATAAAACCAAACAACAACAAAAATGACATAAATGTATTACCATACAATTCTGGAGGCCAAAAGTCCACAATCTTCCCTTGAAAGTCTAAAGAGATCCCTTTCCTGACCTTTCCAGCTTCTAGAACTTCCCCACTGTGGGGCCATGGTCCCTTCCTCTATAACTCTTCCACCTCCCTCTTCTGCATTTAAGAAACTTTAATATCTCTTGAGAGAAATTGATTTTATTCCTTAACACCATGTTCTTCTAAGTTTTAAAGCACATAGGAAGAACAAGGATCTGATCCTTTATGGAGACAGATGGAAACAACAAGAACAACACAACTGAGCTAAAGCAGGTTGAAATTCTTGAATGAGGCACAATTTTCAATTGAGAAGACAAGAACGGTCCCCTTGTGGTTACACTGGACCCACCCTGACAACCCAGGACACTCTACCTCTTTAAAGGCCAGTTAGTTAGCAGGCTTAATTCTGTACTTTTTGTATTTTTGTTGGATATGGGGTCTCACTGTGTCATCCAGGTGGGTCTCGAACTCTCTAGCCTCCTGCCTCTGGCTCCCAGGTTGCTAGGATGACAGGTGTGTACCACCACACCCTGCTTGGTTACCTTCATTACATCTGCTACTTTGATTTCTCTCTGGCAGGTGACAAACTCTTCAGAGTCCCAGGGATTAGGGTGTGGGCTTTTGGGGAGGATATCATTTTGTCTACCACAGCTTCAGGAAGTACAGATGCAGGACCTGCCCCTGAGATTCTGCTGTAATTGACCTTGAGTGTGGCCTGAGCATCTAGATGCTGGGAAAATTCCCCAGGGGATTCTAATGACCCACCTTCAAAAACCACCTCTCTAAAGCAGTCATTTAAACATGTGCCTGGCACAGTCCTGTGAGCTTCTGGTATGTACTAGCCATTTGTTTTTCTTTCATTTAATTGTTTCTTTCATGATGGGGGTCTCACTGTGTTGCCTGGGCTGGCCTCAAACTTCTGGGCTCAAGTGATCCCCCTGTCTCAGCCTCCCCTTTGGCTGTGACTACAGAGGCACCACTGTGACCTGCGGTTGCTGATTTTGTTATTTACATATCAGTTAACAACTCACAATTACACACCAGTTATTGTGATGTTTACTGTGCCGACAGCCCTAAGAAACGGGTATTGTTCTTATTCCCATTTCATAGAGGAGGAACTCAGAAATTTTATTTTAACAGACTCAGAAATGTGCCTCAAGTCACGTGAGAATCAAGAGTGAAGCAAGGATTGGATCCCAGTTCTACCTGACTCCTAACTTCTGCATTACTAGGCCTCTGGAAGGCAGAGGCTAAGAGCATTTGGATTTTAGAGGAAGAGGCAAAAAGCTGTGCATTAGGTATTTACCGTCTCCATTCAAGAAGTGGCCTGAGGAGTCCTGATACAGGAATCCTCAAGAAGCAGCTCAAGAGTTCAAAACCAGGTACTTTATTTCGTGTCAACAAGGCAAGTTATATTTCATGACTATAAGCCAATACGGAGGTGAACTAACTTTTTGTGCATTCAAAAGAAAACACAGAGGGCTGGGGATGTGGCTCAGTGGTAGAGTGCTTGCCTGGCATGCGTGAGGCCCTGGGTTTGATTCTCAACACCATAAGGAAGGAAGGAAGGAAGGAAGGAAGGCAGGAAGGAAGGAAGGAACGAACAAATGAACTGAGTCCAACTACAACTAAAAGTATTTTTTAAGAAAGACAAAATTATTTATTTATTTTTACTCCCTTAAAGGGACATCCCTGATTTTTGTTAGGGATTCAGGTCATAAAATCATCCACATTGTAGTTTCATTTCCCAATAAAGAACCATTACCAATTTTTGGCAGCTTTCATTGAAGGATTGTAGATTATCCAGGCCTTTCTGAGAAACCCCAGCCTTTTCCAGGTAACCAAATCCTCAACACTACTCAATGTTTCAGGATCACACCTGTGCTTTTCTGTAATCTTGATCCAACACCCAGGCAGCTGAGGCTCTGTAACGTCCATCCTTGAGAGTGGAAGGGTGTGAGCGGTCATCTCCAGAGAGCACACGGGTGTGAGGCTGGGCAAGATGACCGGCAACAGGACCTCAGGGCCGTGCATAAAGGAAGCAGGGCAGTGACCAGGTCTGTCACTGAGTCTTTCATGCCTAGAATATGGAATGTGAGTGGGTCCTAGCAAGATGAAATCAAGTGAGAATATAAGCTCAACAATACCTTTGGGAAGTGGTATTGATATGGAAAAAAATTGGACTTTAAGGAAGGAAGAACAAGGTAAACAAAAATATATACTGTTTGTAAGAATCATATAACTGTTTAAATATTTATCTGGGAATGTGACTCAGTAATAGAGCATTTGCCTAGCATGCACAAGGCACTGGGTTTGATCCTCACACAGCAAAAATAAATAAATAAATAAAAAGTAAATATAATGGACTTTCCTTTTCCCATCTTTGGTATTAATAGGAGATCTATACCTTCACAAATCCCCACTGGCATGTGAGAACTTTCCCCAATCCCACCACCTGGTCACTGTAAAAGTCAGAGGCATTCTCTCCTCCCGCTAGCCCAGACCTGCTGTGGCCACTCAGTTCTACCCAAGAAGTTTCTTGTGTGAGTAATTAACTTTCTCAAAATTCTCTGGCATGACATCAAAGCTTATAGAAGCTCAATTTACAATAACTAAGCTATGGAACAATCTAAGGTGACCTTCAACAGATGAATAGACAACAGAAATGTGGTAAAAATACACAATGGAATATTACTCAGCCCTAAATAAGAATGAAATTATGGCATTTGCTGGTAAAATGGGTGAAACTAGATATTATCATGCTAAGTGAAGTAAGCCAGTCCCAAAAAACCAAAAGTTGAATGTTCTCTCTGATAAGTGGATGCTAACACAGAATGAGGGGATGGTGGAGAGAAAAGTAGAAGTTCAGTGGATTAGACAAAGGGGAATGAAAGGAAGGAAGGGGAGATGGGAATAGGAAAGACAGTAGAATGAGTTGGACATAACTTTCCTAGTTCATATATGAATACACGGCCAATGAAATGCCACCTCATGTACAACCACAAGAATGGGATCCTAATTAGAATAAGTTATGCTCCATGTATGTATGTCAAAATACACTCTACTGTCATGTATATCTAAAAAGAACAAAAAAAACCTATCTGGCATGGAATGTTATCAGCTTGACAACCTACTCCTTGAGAGGGGGGTTCCATCTGCTTCTGCAGAATGACCATAGGAAATTAGCTTTGTGGACAGGATGATCCAGGCTGAGACCACACTGCTTTGAGACCATTCTTCCCTCAGTCTCAGCCTCCTCGGTGGGTCTGACCCACTGCACACAAAGTGTGGATGGCTCGACAACTCACTGGGAACTGTGCTGAATTTGTTCAGTCCTGCACAGCCTCTATGATGGGTCCAAACACACTAAATTGGAAGTCTTGATCAATGTGAGGGAATTCTGGGTTGGATCTCTCCATATATTGGCTCTGTGTCAAGTGTCCTGTTCTGGACATATAGATGTGTCCCAGATGGAATCTCGTGGCCTAATTTCAATATAAGACATGACTGAGCTAGGTTCAGGGGAGTAACCCTGTGATGGCTGGTTGTGTGACCCAACCAGGAATGGCCCCCTTTCTTTAGAATGAGCAAGGGGAACTGCTACGATATATGGGACATTGGATAGTCAGGTGAGAAAGAGCAGTCACCAGCTCAGGTCTGTGCTCCTAAGAGCAGATGTCTCATGAGGACCCCATGATTGTTAATTTGTATGCCTAATTGACTGGCCTATGGTCAAACATTATTGCAGATATTTTTGAGAGTATTCGTGAATGAGATTAATATTTAAATCAGTAGACTCAGTAAAGCGGATTCTCCCCATAATATGGGAAGAGCCTCGTTATCTCAACTGAAGGCCTGAACAGAACCTCCCCTGAGTAAGACACCATTCTGCTAGTAGGTCTTCAGACTTGAATTGCAATATTGGATCTTCCTGGGTCTCTAGTGTGCAGATTTTGGACTTTCTGTCTTTCAGAATCATGTGACCAATTCCTTAAAATAAATTTTAGAGCTGTGCACAGTGGCACATGCCTATAATCTCAGCTATTCGGGAGGCTGAGGCAGGAGGATCCAGGCTAGCCTGGGCAATATTGTGAGACCCATCATATAAAAATAAAATAAAATAGCAAGGCATGCCTGTCATCCCAGCAGCTGGGGAGGCTGAGGCAGGAGGATCACAAGTTCAAAGCTAACCTCAGCAAAGGCAAGACACTAAGCAATTCAGTGAGACCCTGTCTCTGAATAAAATACAAAATAGGGCTGGGGATATGGTTTAGTGGTTGAGTACCCACCCCTGAGTTCAATCCCTGGGACCAAAAAAATAAAATAAAATAAAAACTAGATTAAAATGGATTAAACATGTTTCAAAATAATAATAAGATAAAATTTCTCTCTCTCTCTCTCTCTCTCTCTCTCTCTCTCTCTCTATATATATATATATATATATATATATATATATACACACACACACATCCGATTTGTCCTGTTTCCCTGGAGAAGTCTAATTCCGACCCTTACATGATACCTATAATGCTCCTTATGAAGCAAACAGGTAAGAAAATGTCCTACCCTGCTGGCTCCTAAAAGACCAGAGGACACCTTAACCCTTTGGCTAATTGCAAAGTAGACTAACAGCAAATGTGGTCCTTGGCAAGTGTTTCAGACTTAGGAAAACAGGTGTGTAGCATCCACTTCCCCAGAATTCATGGGACTACTCCAGGCCTTAGCCTTCATCCGACAGAGGTGGATCAAGACACCAATTAAGGAAAGGAAAATTATTAGAGTTTAAAGGCTGTCTTACTTTGAGGAGTGCCTGATGGGCAGGAAGCCCTAGCCAGCCTTGGGAGCGCCAAAGACTCAGGGGATTCCTGTTCCCTTTGTAAAGTGGCCGCTGCTACAGGTCCCACGTGGCTTGGAGTAATGGCCTGTGGGTGAGGAACATTCAAGACTCAAGTCTTTGCTTCCCAAGGCGACACATCTTACTAGGACGTGAGTCCCCAACTCAGAACTTCCAGGGCCACCCTCCAGCACCACAGGACCCTTCTGAAAAGACCTAGTATCAGCGACTCTGCGACCTGGGCTTCCATCACGATTTTATTTTGGTTAGGAGTCCCAGGAGCTCTGCATAATTCCACAGAGGCATAAAGTACACAACATTCAGTCTCCTCTCTTGAATGCAATATCCAAAGTGTGGGACCCACTGCTCCTTTCCCTGGCGTGGGGCAGTGGCAAACTCTCCAGGTGCATTAGGTCTATGGCTGGCCCTAGCCACCAACCACCTAGGACAATCACCCCAGGTAGCTGTAGTGGGCCTGTTATGGCTTGGATCTTAAATATCTCCCAAAGCTCATGTGTTGAAGGCTTGGTCCCCAATTCAGCAGTGGTCAGAGGTGGGGCTTTGAGGAGGTAATTGGATCCCAGGGGTTGTGACATGAATGGATTCATCCATTATGGGCTATTGGGAAGCAGTAGAAAATTTGGGAGCCTTAGTTTCTTCAGGGCCTAGTTGGGAGAACTAGGTCCTTGGGGGAATGTCCTTTAAAGGTATATTTTGTCTCCATCCCCTTCCCCTCGCTCGCTCTCTCTCTCTCTCTCTCTCTCTCTCTCTCTCTCTCTGTCACTCTCCCCTTCCCAGCCACCATGAGGCGATCAGCTTTGCTCTACCCATGCTCCCTGTCAGGATGATCTGCCTGAGCACAAGCCCAGAAACAATAGAGTCGAATGACCATGGATTGAAACTTGTGAAACCAGGAACCCAAGTAAAACCTGTTTACTTTTAAGTTGGTTTTCTGGGGTCTTTTGTGATAATGACAGAAAACTGACTAACAGAGTCATTTGCTCTCATATAATAACTAGTTTTCTGTGGCCTCGATTGATATTGGTTCCCAAACTATAGTACTCCCCAGAGATCCCATTAAATTTAAGGGAGGAACTCTATGTTCTCTGGAGAGTTAGTTACAGGGTGTATGATTGAAGGCAAACCAATCTACCTCACCTGACTATTGGCTGGTTTGTTAACTTAGAAAAGTTGTTTCATGATGGAATGTCATGGTTTCCTCATCAGTAAAATGTGATTATTATGCCTGCCCTGCCCTAGGCCATAGGGTGTTACAGTCATATATGTGAAAGTGCTTTGTGACCTGGGAATTCATCAACAACTGCGAGGCAGGACTGGGTGAAGCCCTGGGCAGGTTCCCATATTTGAGGTATTTTAGACAAACTACCTGAGTCACGGCATCTAAGATGGTTTTATTGGTCCCTGGATATGGGTCACACTTCCACCTCTGTGGACAATAAAGAAATTTACATAGCGTTACCTCCTCAGTTTGTTGCTGGCTGGCTGATGGATTCTAAGGACTTTTATGATTTGTACATGGAGGGTTTGATGTTGGCTCCAGTGAGAGCCAGTGATTTAACCCCTTTGCCCAACATAAAATAATAAAATGTCATTGAATCCCCACTCACTGCCTGGCAGGGACCTTCTTGAGGACAGAAGGTGTGTCTTACTTGACTTTTATCCCTGGCGTATTGTTCAGTGCTTGGAACTCTGTAGGTACTAAACAAACACTGGTAGGAAGGACATAGAGAATATTTTGGAAGATGTGTCTTGGCATGTGTCTTGGTTTCTGGCACTGTTTTTTATATCCAGTTTGAACTTTTGTTTACGATTTGTCCTGTTTTTGTCCTGAGAGCAAAGGAAGGAACTGTATTTTTTTTTCATTTGGGTCTATTTTTTATTTCATGCTTATTGAAAGAAGACACCATATATTGGAAATATACACACAGTACCCACATCAGGGTCATACCCAAATGTCCAATTATTCTTTTTCTGCATATAAACTAGAAGAAATTTACAATAAATTAAAGAGCTAGCCTCCATTCATAGCTGTTCTCCCCAATGCTTTCAGGCAAAGGTGATTTGGGGTCCATGTAATTTAAGTTTTTTTAATATTTACTTTTTAGTCGTACACAATACCTTTATTTTGTTTATTTATTTTTATATGGTGCTGAGGATCGAACCCAGGGCCTCGCATGTGCTAGGCGAGCGCTCTACCTCAGAGCCACAACCCCAGCCCTTAAGTTTTTTTTGACTATTGAAAAGTATATTCCTGGGAAATTGCATTTTAGGCTCAAGAGAAGAGCCAGTGGAAGATATATGCTTGTGTGTCTAAATTAATGTAAGTACACATTTGTAATCATTGCTCTTAACACCCAAGGGGATTTGCACAATTTAGGGATATGCCTAGCCAAAGATGAAAGGTAAAAAGCAAACAAGCAAAAAAACATGGTAGAGCCTGTCAGTGAACTGGGATTTGACTGTTAAGGAAAAAACCAACATTCTGTAGCAGGAGGCTTTCCTTTCTACTTCTCTCCCAAGAATTTCTCCCAAGAAGAGCAGAAAGATTTTTGAAGACCTTTGCAGTAGCCAGCAGTCTGTCTAGACATCTACCCTTTCCAGCTGATGATGTTCAGTAGTCTAGTGTTTCTTATGCTAAAATTTCAATCACATTGATTTTAATGAAATGGTTTTTTGCAATGAGAACACTTGACTACATGTAGACTTTTGTTTCTGAAGAGACGTAAAAAGAACAGGGGGAAAAATCACCATAAATTCAGTGTTCAAGTTGTAAAAATAATAGTGTAGATGTTATTGTTTCTGATGTTTTGCTCATCAGTGGTGAAGGGCAACCAGAAAGTTTCTATGGTCTCTTGAATACAAAGGTTCTTCAGGTGCATATCAGGTCAGAACAGTTCCTTCCTTTGCTCTCAGAAAGCACTGGCCAGATCTTTCTAAGACATGGGCACGAGAAGGCCCTCTTGAGTGTCCCTGCCAAGGGAGCAAGTGCCTGGCATACCCAGTATCTGCTGGGTACTGGCCGTAAGTAAGCACTTGCACACTGTGTCTCAAACCTGCATCTAAAAACAGGCTCATGGAAGGAAAGAAGAGCTGGTTCATTTCCCCAGAAGATGTTAGCAGAGCACAGCACAGCACTGCCTCGTGCAGCCCACTCCTGTGAAATGCCACCAGGAGCACCGAGTGTGTAATAGAGGAGAACATGCAGGACTGCGGCAGCTGAAGCTTCCTTCCAACAGAGTTGACAGTGCATCTCCAGGGGGCACTAAGTGCCCGCAGCACACCTCAGAAAGGTCACAACTCAAAAAGATCACATTCCCAAATGCCCTTATTTAGAACAATTCATCCTGCCCCAGGGAGCTTAGGAGGAAGGAGGTCAGGTTTCATTTGGTTTGGTTTTATGGGTTGCTTTTTTTCCTTGTCTCACCAAAAGAAAAACTATTTATGCAAGAAGTTCGATGATTTCCACAATAAAACAGCAAGTCAGTGGTGTCCAAAGCCAACAGTAAGGGCTCATTTGTAGCCCTCTTCTTCTGATTTCTTTCTTCTGCCTGCAGCCTGGCATCCATGGCCAGAACTGCCCAATACCTAGTAAAGCTGTCAAAAATGATGGAAAATTATTGACTTCTTAGTCCTCCCTTTATCTGGGATGAGGACGCTACTGACAGTATTCATTTCTGGGTAGCAATGTCCTTGTCAGCAGGATAGGTTTAATTGCCACCTCCAAGAACTCCATAAGGACTTTGTTGAACTTTATTGAACTTTGTTGAACTTGGAGACTATTAGATGTAAAGTTTTGTAAATATAAATTTATATGGTCTTTTCTCCCTCTATCTTCTTGGGGGTCCAAAAGACAACTCAACACTTAACCAGATGTTTATCACTGACTTAAAATGAGTTGGTAGAGTGGATCAGGGTTGGGAGGGGGAGAGGGAAGGTCTGAAGAAGCTAAAAATACCGTTGAGTCATTTACAAACATCATTTCATTTAATTCTCACAACATGAGAATAAGAGCCTCTCCCTATTTTAAAAGCCAAGGAAACAGGCTCAAAGACATAAAACTTGCTCAAGGTCACCCAGATCTCTCAGATTTCAAAGTCAGTGTTCATAGTCATGCTGCCCCTTCTCCAGGAAAAGCCAGACCCTTCATGCACTCGGGACCACATGCTTCTCAATTTCATGGGGACTTTGGTCTCTTTCTAATTTCCTCAGAGCCTTTCAAACTCTGTTGTAGAGTTTCTACTTCAGTGTTCAGAGATGCTCTAGTAACACCTCTTGTAAAAGCAATCAAAATGTATGCCTTCCCATGTCTGTCCAGTCACCTTATCTCTTTCCTCTTTCAGCCAGACATCCTGAGAGAGTGTCTCCACATGTTGTTTCCACCACCTCCCCTCATCCACTATTTACTCTTTCCCACCTGACTCCTGATCCTCAGCAGTGTTCATTGATTGCTTCTTTGGTATCTATTCCTCTTACCTCTGCAACTAACCTGCTTTTCTTTGGCTTATCTCTATCCATTTGGTGGTTACATCTTGGATTCCATTCTTGTCTTGCCTGTAAACCAGGACTTAGCGGATCATAACATCACATTCCCTACCTCTAGTTATGTTCGTTCTTTATAACCAATAAGGGATGGACACATGATTCATTTGCAGCCAATAAGACATGAAGAAAGATTTGTTGGCTGTGGGCGGGGGAACATTCTCACTTTTCTGGAATTTGCTAAGAAATCCCCTCTGTCTCTCTCAGATTTGAACGAGGGAGTGTGAACCCTGGGAGCCATTGGCAGCCATCTTAGATGGAGAGTTGGGGAAGGGAGGGCCTTGAGCTATCAAGAAAGCAGAATGGGGAGACAAAAGGGTTCCAGGTGCCTGATGACATCAATGAGCCACTGAACCAAGCCATCCTAACCTCTGAACTGTTCTATGAGTTAAAAAATGTTCTTTGGTGTTTAAGTCTGTTTGAGTCGAGTTATTAGTTTCTTGTAACAAAACAAATCCTGTTCTTCTCCCTCCTTCCCCCAGTACTAAGGATTGAACCCAAGGGTATTCTACCACTGAGCTACACTCTCAGTTCTTTTTGTTTGTAAAGGAGAGAGAGAGAGAGAGAGAGAGAGAGAGAGAGAGAGAGAGAGAGAGAGAGAAGAGAGAGAGAGAATTTTTTAATATTTATGTTTTAGTTTTAGGTGGACACAACATCTTTATTTTATTTGTATGTGGTGCTGAGGATCGAACCCAGCGCCCCTCGCATGCCAGGCGAGCGCGCTACCACTTGAGCCACATCCCCAGGCCACTCTCAGTTCTTTTTACTTATTTATTTTTTATCTGGAGACAGGGTCTCACTAAATTTCCCATGCTGGCCTTGAACTTGAGATCCTCCTGTCTCAGCCTCCCAAGTAGCCAGAATTACAAGCCTGTACCACCATGCCCAACTAGAAAAACAAATTCTTATGCATCTAAATGAAAATGGTTCTTGCCTGGTTAACTAATGACCTCATGTAGATAAATACAATGAGCTCTTCTCAAGTTCATCTATTCTTCTCAACAGCATCTGACAAAATATACAATTAACTCTTTCAGAAAATCTCCTGACTTCCATGATTTTCTATGATACTGGATTTTTTCCTCCTCTATGCTCTTTCATTCAGTCTCCTTTACGAAATCTTTTTTCTTTACCCAACCTTTAAATCCCTGGAGTTTCTCAGGGACTGGTCACAAACACACTTTTGGTCTCACTTGACATTTTCTCCCTAGGCAATACCTTCAGTCTGTTATCCTTAAATCCCTCTATAGAGCAATGACTCCCAAATTTATAGTAGTCTTCAATCCAGACCTCATTTTGGAGCTGCAGCTGCCATTGTGACTCCTGTCCTGGGATATAGTGCAGCACCTTATTGTATTGGAATATAAGCTTCACCCAGATCAGGACCATGTTTATCCCATTTAGCACTATATCAGCCATCCCCAGCATCATGCCTGACACAGAATAAACAGTCCATGAAATGTTTGAATAAATGAGTGAGGGATAAACAAATAAGTGGGTAAAATAAATGATAGTGTTCTTTGGTTGCAAATAATATTATCCCAACTCAAACCAGTTTAAATAAAAAGAAGTATTTAGTATAAAACAACTGGAGCACCTCAATTGAACTTGAGGATAGGAACACTGTTAGAACTTTGTCTTCACGTGCGTCAGGACTCTCCTCAACTCCTTGCTTCTAATTCTTCATGAGCAGCTACTGTATCTTTCTCTTTAGCTGCTTTGTTGTTGTTGTTGTTCCTCAGGACAAATGGAGATTGCAGATCCAGGATTGGTAAGCTTTTTCTCAAAGTCACAGGCAATATATAAATGATTGGCCCTGGCTGTGTTTCAGTAAAACTTTATTTGCAAAACAGGCAGGGGCCTTTGGGCCATAGATTGCTGATAACTCAGCTTCCAACAAATAAAAGATTCATGTATCAGTTCAAAAATTTGGTTCTGGGACCATTTAAGGTCATTATCCCATCCTTGGCACAGAGACTGTGGCCAAAGAGACAGGGTCATGTTAAACTGGGGTTACCCTCATGTCACTCACCTATATTGTAAGAGGCTTGAAAATGGGAGCAATTCCTGAGAAAAAGCATGCTGCAGAAGTCCAATGTCTAAAATTTCTTTTTTAGAGGGAGCGGGGGTACCAGGGATTGAACTCAGGGCACTCGACCACTGAGCCATGACCCCAGCTCTATTTTGTATTTTATTTAGAGACAGAGTCTCACTGAGTTGCTTACCACCTTGCCATTGCTGAGGATGGCTTTGGACTCAAGATCCTCCTGCCTCATGAGCCCAGCTAAAATTTAATTCTTAATCTTGCATCAAGCTCCTGCACCTCCAGCACTTCAGACCCAGCACCATTCTCTCAGTGCTTGTTCACTCCCCTTTCCCTCATCCTTGGCCTCCAGTCTTATACTAAGGCCTGTCAGTTCTTTTACTTTGTAGTGTTGGGATGGAACCCAGGGCCACACACAGCTAGACAAGTGCTCTGCCACTGAGATATACCCCCAGGGCCCAACTGCATTTCTAACATAGATTGCCAACAGGTCTACTGTCTCTGGAGTATCCTAGGGCAACCATAATCTCCTTTCTGGTCTTCTACAAAATCTCCCTTCTTTTTTGCTCACTTCCAATCCAATCAGCAGCCAGAAACATTTTATAAAACCATCTTTTTTTTCTAAAAAGTATCCAGGAGGCTATATGAAGAATGCCCCTTTAGCCACTGGTATTTTAGGGTTGGGGGACCCAGGAGTGGTTGGAAATCATCACAGAGAATTGGAAGTCATCAGAGAGAGGCAGTGTTCACATGAAGCCATTTTTCAGGGACTTGGATGGCAACCAAACATGGCAGCTCCCCTTGGGACTGAAGGTGGTTGGAAGGTCAAACAGAGTAGAGTGTGAGACTGAAGAACAAGAGTCCAGGAAGGACCTGCCTAGAAGGGATTGTCTAAGCATGTGGCACAGTGGTGCATCCCTGTAACCCAGCTGCTAAGAACCCTAAGGTAGAAGGATGGCATGTTCGAGGCCAGCCCAAAATGGAAAGCAACTCAGCGAGATGCTGTCTCATAATTTAAAAATAAACAAATAAGAAAGGGCTGGGGATGTAGCTCAGAGGTAGAGCACCCACACTGAAGAGCCAAATGTTGCTGGGGCAGCGTCCATGGGAGCCTAGCCCTGGGTTCAGAGTTCAGTCCCTCCGTTCCCAAGGAGGCTGCCTCCCTGTCTGTCAACTCAGGTGATGAATTGAGGAGTGAGGGGCAGGGAGCCATTTGCTAAAGATTGTAAAGGCTCAATAAATGCTTTCCACCTGAATGCAGCAGAATTGTGCGATAGTTATTCCATTATTGGAGTAATAGCAAATGCCAAGAGGGACCAAGAGATGGGGGAATGTTGGCTGTTTAAGAGACATTTTAGAAGATAAATCCCTGACACTTTGGAGAGAGAGAATTGTTAGGTTTTTGACATGTAGAGTAATTGCCTTTTGGGAGTCCAATTGTCTATTAAACTCTGTATTTTAAGTTGTTTTTTTTTAAGAGAGAGAGTGAGAGAGAGAGAGAGAGAGAGAGAGAATTTTTTAATATTTATTTTTTAGTTATCTGCAGACACAGCATCTTTGTTGGTATGTGGTGCTGAGGATCGAACCCGGGCTGCACGCATGCCAGGCGAGCGTGCTATCGCTTGAGCCACATCCCCAACCCTGTATTTTAAGTTTTGGGGGCTTTCTTTCAGTGACTAAGTTTGTGTTCCCTTGGGCAGGTGTCATGAAGAACCTGGCCTTAAGGTGAGAGTAAGAAGACTGAGAGGTCCTCTGAGAAACCAAGTCAAACTGAGTCTCACACAGGCCTGGGGATGGTGGAGGGGGTGGCATTCACTGCTCACCCAGCCCTGGATCATGGGAAGTCTCTTGAGCTGTTTCTATGTGGTCTCATTTAAATCCAGGTGCAGCCTAGACTGGGCTCAAACCCCGGGCTCAAGCAATCTGCCGGTCTCAGCTCCCTCAGTCACCTGCCTCTGGGCCCAGCTGAACTTTCTTTCCAATCCTTTCCCTGCCTCCCCCACTGGTGTCTAGGGTCCTCCTCCCTTTGTCTGGGACAGGATTTGTAAGTATATATGAGGTCTTTGAAAGGAAAGTTGCCCATAAGGGACTGACTGAGAACAAAGAGAACCTGAAGACATAGGTGGGCATCACTTCTGCAGAACTGTTGCCAGGCAATGTGCTGGCTGTTGACAGAGGAGACATTTCCTGGACGCTAACATGGCCCTCAGTGCTGATGACACATTGCCTTTGTAGCTGGGGCCAGGGCATCTCCCAATTTTCTCACATTGTAATAAATTTTAATTGTTGAGATGTGTGAAATAAACCGAAAGGATTCCATTTGGGGGGATAGGAGTCTTTGATGTGGTACCTTATTTCTCTATTTTTTAAACCCCAACCCTGCAAACACTAAAGGGAAGCCCAGAATTCTTTTACTCCCCTCCCCCTGGGTATCCAAGTCTGGATCCTTGCTCATGGTACTCTGTCTTGTGGTGGCCTTACCATTTTACTCGTGGGTAGTGAACTACAAAATCCTAATCTCTGACATCTGAGCTGGGATGTTGAGTCGGTGACCCTGATCTAGAAGCTCTGATACAGACCAAGAGTGAGAGTTCCTGACACTCCAACTTCAATTCCTTCCTTCCTCCCCCTCCTCCTCCTTTTTCTCCACTACTAATTTTCTTGCTTTTTTTTTTTTTTTGTACATAGTCCTGTTCCCAGAAACTGGTGAGAATGAAGTTGAATGTTGGACCTGAAAGTGTGAACGTGAGACCACAATTAGGATCTGGCTTCTGAGGTGTCGTAAGGAACTAATTGGTTAATGTTTGCAAAATGCCAAGACACTCTTAAATAAAAGGCTTAAGCAAATAAGTTCAAAGTATTTGTAATTATTATGATTATTACTAAAATTTATGAGACCTAGCCATAAATATTATAATAGGATGAGGTCAACACTTTAAAAAGAGGAAGCAGGACAGGGACTGTATATAAAGCACAGTAGATTCACTGCTTCTAAGCACAAGAGCTAACTGAAGACAGGTGAGTATAAACAGGTGTGGAACTTGTGCCGGGCTAAGTTAGGGTAAAAAAAAGAATCTAGTATAAGGAGGTTGATTGATAATAATTGTGAATCTGCTGCTGAGTGGATTAGAAAGGTTGGATCAGATGAAACTTTTGGAACTTGCAAGAAAAAACAAGTTTTGAAACCTATATAGATGATAGGAAATTCTTTTTCCTGTTCATTACAATACTTACAAAAATTTAGATCTTTTTTTTTTTTCTCCCAGTACTGGTAACTAAATCCAGGGCCTCATGCATGCTAGGCAAGTGCTTTATCCCCAGACCTTTTTAATTTTAAAACAGCATCTTGCTAAGATGCCCAGGCTGGCCTTGAACTTTCGATCATCCTGCCTCGGTCTCCCAAGTCGCTGGAATTACAGGTGTATGCCACTTCATCTGACTTAGATTTCTATTAATATATAGTTTCTTTTGGATTTGTGTGCATGTGCAAAACAAAGAATGGAAGAACAAAATCTTGTGTGCATTTAATAGTAGTAGTATTAGATCCAATGGATGTCTTCTTTGTTAATGCAAAGCCAGAGGATGAAGGTGTTTGTATTTTGCAGGATGGTAAATCTCTTCCTTGTGCTCCAGTCTTGCCAATGTTAGGCTATCCCACATTCTGTAAGTGTTGGGTCTACAAGAGAGTCTGCTTTTCTCTGAAAACTGTGAAAAAACTAAGTCAACTTATCTAACAGCTTAAGTCTTAGCTATTAGAGTAAAAAAGAGATAAGCTTCCAGAGTGTGTGCATGGAACACAGGTCAGGTCTCTTGATTTGATCTTTGTTCAGAAGGGGATATTCCTATTCCTAGGCAAGTCCAACACAAGGAGAAGAGCCTTCCTGGAGTTCTTAGCTCCAGGAACCCCAAATTCAGAGGGAAAAGTAGGCAGAGAGGTGCACAGTCTCCTCAGCAGGAAAAGGATTTGCTCACAGGGAAGCAAGTGAATCAACCAAACCTTCTTGAGTTTTTCTAGGCTCACAACTCAAATTCAGCAAATACACATGTTTAGACCATGGAAAAGGCAATTAAAAAAAAAGACAGTTTAAAATGAGCTGTCATGTCATGGCCTTAAATTTCACTCTAAAAGGTTAGGGTTTTTTTTTTTTTTTTAGATTGTTCAAAACATTACAGAGCTCATGATAAATCATCTTTCATACATTTGACTCAATTGGGTTTTGAACTCCCATTTCTACCCCAAATCCAGATTGCAGAATCACATCTGTTACATACTCACATTTTTACATAATGGCATATTAGTGACTGTTGTATTCTGCTACCTTTCCTATCCCCTACTATCCCACCTCCCCTCCTCCCATCTTCCCTCTCTATCTCCTCTGCTGTTGTTCAATTATCTCCCTTTTCCCCCCTCCCCCTTGCCCCTCACAACCTCTTATAATTTTGTGTATCATTGAAGGTCTCCTACCATTTCCATATCCTTTCCCTTCTCTCTCCCTTTCTCTCCCCCCATTCGTCTTTGTTTACTGTTAGTCTTTTCCTCATGCTCTTCCTTCCTGTTCTGTTCTTAGTTGCTCTCTTTATATCAAAAAAGTCATTTGGCATTTGTTTTTCAGGGCTTGGCTAGCTTCACTTAGCATAATCTGCTCTAATACCATCCATTAGGTTAGGGTTTTTTTTCCCTTAAGAAAATACAGTCACAGTGGCAGAAGCATTTTATATTCGTGACTGTCATTTTAATTTGAGGACCGTTGATGTAAAGCACTGTGCAAGACTGGGGTGTTGCTGTGGTGTAAGGAGGCGGGAGACACAGGACAGCCAGAGAGGTGTGACTCAGATGGGAGGCCCCTGGAAAGGTCCACAGGCCCACAAGGAGCTTCAGTGGAGAGATGCTCCAGAAACTCACCAAGGGCCACAGCGTAACTTGGTGGAGGAGGATGCCTAATGTGGATGCCTGGGGTGGTTTTCAGCTCTTCCAGGATCAGATGGGGCCACCTTCACCTCTCAGCATGTCAGGGTGCTAATATAGCACATTTCCAAGCTGGTTGGAAGGCCCCAACCACCTGGGATGCTCTTATTCAAAGTTTAGGTAAAGATGGAAGACGTTCATAGAAAAGGAATGGGGGTTCTGTGGTGAGAGAACTACAAGGACCAAAAGGCCATATTTCCACCTTTTCTAGGGAAACAATTGAACTGAGGAAGAAATGATCCTTATCCCTTGTAAATCTGAACAAGGCTTTGGGAATTACAAAGTGCCCAGTGGCATGGTGCACGCCTGTAGTCCCAGTGACTCCGCAAGCTGAGGCAGGAGGATCACAAGTTTGAGAACCAGCCTGGGTAGCTTAGGGAGACCCTGTCTCAAAAAATAAATAAAAGGACTGGAGATGTAGCTCAGTGGTAGAGTGCCCTTGGTTCCATCCCCGGCAAGTCACACACACACACACACACACACACACACACACACACACACACAAAGTGCTCAGGGGAAAGAATACAGAAAAAGATATCTTGGCGAGGCAGCAGGAACTTGAACTAGACTCTGAGAGATCCTCCGGTTATCAGTTTCCAGGGTGGCCTGTGGCTTCAGCTTGTCACACCGCTTTGCTATTTGCAACCACTTTGCCATTATAGATATTGTTCTGGGCATTGAGACTCAGTATATGTCTTAGCCTAACCTTTTTATGATGGCTTTGAGTGCAGTGAGCCACAGGGATATTAACATATTAGTCCCAGTGACCAACGGACACTCCTTGAGCACACCCTAGGGATGCCTCACCATCCCTTCTAAACATAGAGTACTTTCTGGCCTATAAAGTTGGGCCACAGAGTTTGAGTTGCCTCGACCTGCTGTTTATGGATGGAACACTTTGTCCATCCATATGAGAAGCTCATTGTCACTTTTTGCTCTTCCCTGATATAATGGGGAAAAATTACTTTGAAGATCTAGTTTCAAAGGCAACCACAAAGTAACTCTATGTTACTAAGTATATGGCACAGGTATTTACTTAGATTCAACCAAGTGCTTGCTCAACATAGATATTTAATTCCATGCTTGGAAAATGGAGAAAGCACTCATAAAAGCTAAATCTTTCCACCTGGGTTTCCAAGAGAAAGTATATTTCTTTCTCGGAAAAGCAGAAAAGAGTGAAATACGCCGGGTTTGGCATTTGAATGTGAGCGGTGCTTTTTTTCTAAGGGTCCTTTCCATAAAGCTGTGAGTTGCCTGTCAAGACAGATTTTCATGAGACCATGAGCATTTTCTAGTCTCATGCTGTTCTTTCTCCATTCCTTTTTCCTGGAATTGATTGTCCTCTCTCATTC
Organism: Urocitellus parryii; assembly: GCF_045843805.1. Classification (NCBI taxonomy): domain Eukaryota; kingdom Metazoa; phylum Chordata; class Mammalia; order Rodentia; family Sciuridae; genus Urocitellus; species Urocitellus parryii. Next base: position 11,228,365 of record NC_135542.1, read on the forward strand.
AGGGCTGGGGGCTCGGGGGTGCTAAAATAAATGATTCTTATTGAGTTGTTAAATCCGAGTTCCTGCAGACCCAATTAACATCTCAAGTTCCTATACCTTTTTTTGACAGTTGTGCATGACATTTTCTGTTTAAGCAAAACCAGACAGATCATCTCAAAGTCATAGGGAAGAAAAACAAAGTATAGCCTCATCAGAGGGCCACCTGCTCCTTCAGTTTAAGAAGATGGAACTCAGATGAATTCCTTAATGCCTCTCCATCTGGAGATGGCACCTCTTAGGTATTTGGAAGAAACTGCCTGTAAGAATAACTTTAGAACAAAAGAGGGCTGGGGTTGTAGCTCAGTTGGTAGAGCATGTGTCTAGAATGCAGGAGTCCCCAGGTTTCATCCCCTGCTTTAAGAGAGAGAGAGAGAGAGAGAGAGAGAGAGAGAGAGAGAGAGAGAGAGAGAGAGAAAGTGCTATGTGCCAGGTTTATTCTCAGGCCCCTACACATAATGATGGTAATAATTCAAAATGGCAGGTCACCAGGCTCTGCTGATGATGGAGATGGGGGAAGTGGAAGTTTTGGGGGCAGGGAGCTGGTTCCTCCAGCATTCCCTGGGGTCAACTGTTCTTGGTGGCGTTTATGCATTAGTTTGGTAGCTAGTAGGGGCAGGGGCTGTGGTAGTAACGGGCAGAATGGCTGGAATAAGAGAGAAAGCATGGGAACATGATCTTCATGGCAGTCAGTTGTCAAATGGCCTGTTGAGCAAGCCCCTCATGAGTGGATTCTGGGACCCCTGCCCACGACCCAGCTTCCTGGGAACTTGTCTCTCCATTCTCTGTGGCTCCAGCCCAGGAGTTTTACGGAGGGATATTGGGGAACATGGTTCAAAGTCATCAAGGGGGTCTGGATTCCCAGACTGGGGCTGAGGAGTTGGAATGCCCTCAGGCTCCCTCCTATATCCTAAGTCTCAGTAGCCATTCCAAGGCCCTGAAGAAGTGTGGCCTTTCCTCCAATTGAGAGAAAAGAATCCAGATTCAGAGAAATGACCAATATGAACTTCTCCTTTTCACATTATAGTTTGATAATGAAGAGGCTCTTGGGATAAGACAGTTGCATCAAATATTTGCTTTTCTGAGTCTTGAACCCAGTTACCATGTTCTCGGTATTGAGAACCAAAGCATCTTGGCGTCTTAAAGTAATTAGTATCCGGTGTCTGGATGCTATATTGAGTTCCTATAGACCAAGCAGAAGTCTTCCCATTTTTTAAGCTAATTAAAGGATAGGTGGAGCATTTGTCCCACTCTTGATTTTTAACTGTGACCCAAATCATTAATTTTCCTTCTTTGGAGATGAGTGAACTTGTTCCATTCATCTTCCTCCCACAGGAGCATTACATGTTGTTGACAGCGATTGCTGTTTTCTCATCTCCAAGCTAATTTTGATTTCAGGAGCTGTAGAGCCAGACCCTTGACATGTCTGCTTTGTGGCTGTTGCTGGGCCTCTTGGCCTTGACTGGTGAGTGTGTTTCATTTTTCCCAAATGACCTTGGAGGTGGGATGGAGAAACATAAGAAAATGATGCCTCTCTCATATTTGAAATTGAGGTGGAAACATTATTTTTCTCCTAAGACATCCAATAAATCCTGAAGTTAGGCACAGTGATTGACCAGCAGTCTCTCCCCTGAATGTTTCAGAATTTGGGATGGGCTATAAAGCAGGTAGTTTACAACAGGATTAAAGTCTTGTAAATATACACCAAGTGTAAATATACACCTGCTCATTGCCTACTATAAAAACTGCTTCATCAATAGTATTTATTGAACTTATTTATAGACCATATAGTTCCACAAAAAGATTGAGGTGGTTGCAATAGTAATACCAATATAATTCAAATAGAAAACTAGTACCAAAGGAATCAAGATGTGACCAAACTAGCAACCACCAAGGCTGACAGAGTCACTTCAATTGAATTTCAGCTTTGACCTAAAGTTTCTTGCAGCGGGGATTTTTTTTTTTTAACAAGTGAAAGTATATGTTTTTTTAACAAGTTAAAGGAGTAAATGGTTCCTTAGGAAAAGCACAACTTTTCCTGGTTCTAAATTGAAAAAATGTCTCTGATGGGGCCTTACATTAGTTCATTTATTTATTGATTCATTTATTCAACAAATATTTTAAGAATTCCTACAAGGTGCTAAGCATTGGGAATGTAATGTGGTTAGGGAGAAGTCTTCATGGCAGGCAGCATTGAGTGACAGATTAGTGCAATATAAAGGGTATTTGTCAATTTGTCACCTATCATAAAGATAAATGTGCACTGATTAAAAAGCTAAAAAGAACATATTGGCTTATTTAATTTTTAGTATGTTCACAAAAGACAAGGTCTTTTCATTTCCACATTTCTTTCAGATACTCATCCCTAGTCTCTAAGGTAGAAGTACTTACCCAAAATACTAGTATTTTCAGATGTCAATCTCATGAAGCTGTCAGTAAAGACAAAGAAATTAAAAATGCACTTATGTTAATATACAGATGATCAATAGACACACTGCATAGACCTGAAAATCATTAAGATTTGGTGATATAATCTACTTTCATCAAAGAATAAAATACATTTTAAGAAGTATGCTAGTGAGAGGCTTATGTAGGATGCAAGGATGAGAAGATTTTCTCAAGGAGCAATTTCCTGTCCCCTGAAGGTATCTGGTTACTGGCTCCTGCACCCACCTCCTGCAGGGAATTGTAAATTTATAGTTGTTCCTCAGTATCTGCAGGGGAGGGATGATGGATCCCAGGATACCAAAAATCTTTGGTTGCCAATTCCATTATGTAAAGTGGCATAGTATTTGCATAGAATCCAAGTGCACCCTCTTGTCTACTTTAAATCATCTCTAGATGATAGTAAATAATACAATGGAAATGCTATGTAAATAGCTGTTGTGCTATATTGTTTAGGGAGTGGTGAAAAGAACAGAAGGTTTGTACATGTTTGGTACATTTTTTCCCTAAATATTTTTGATCTGCCATTGGTTGAATCCATGGATGCAGAGACCACAGATAAAGAGGGCTGATTACATGTTAGAAATCTCATCCACTAGCTACTCTCACAAATGGAGATGAGGATGTGAAGAAATTAGAATTCTTGTACACTGTTGGTAGAAATACTAAAGGGCATAAGGGCTGGAGAACAGAATGCTGCTTCCCCAAAACTTTAAAAATGAAGTCACGATACAATCCATAAATTCCACTTCTGGGTATATACCAGAAATAATTCAAAGCAAAGTACTAAAAAGATATTCGTACACTACGTTCATAGCAGTCTTTTTCACAGTAACTCAAATGGAGGCAACCCATGTGTCTAAAAAATGCATGGGTAAGCAAATGTGGTATGTCCATACAATGGATTATTATTTAGCCTTAAAAAAGGAAGAAAATTTTGACATATGGTGTAAAATGAATGAACTTTGAGGATATTGTGCTAAGTGAAATAAGCCAGACAGAAAGACAAATACTGTATGATTCCAGTTACATAACATAGGCAAACCATAGAGAGAGACAGTGGAATAGTGGTTGTGAGGAGCGGGTGGAAGCAGGGAATAGAGACTTAATTGTTTAATGGTAACAGTTTCCATTTTACAAAATGAAAAAATTCAAGGAAATGGTTGGTGGCGATGATTGTACATCATAACTATATTTAATATCACTGAATTATATACTTTAAAAATGGTTAAGTGATAAATTCATGTCATATATATTTTACCATAATAAAAAATGATAAGTTCGAAAGAACAAAACAAAAAAATACTCATTCACTCTTTCCCTGGTGTGAAGAGAAGAAATGTCCTTCTCTTCAATGGTCCTTGAGAAATCTCAATAGTGTCCAAAACAACACCTTGCTTTCAGTGATGGCTACGATGGCAATGGGAGGTAGAGAAAGAGAAGGAGCAGGAAGAGGAAACCCCACGCACAGCCCTGGTCCTCAGCCTCACCTGCGTGTGCCGCCTTTGCAACCGTAGGCCCCACTTGGAATGGACTGCGATAAGGTGAAGCAGACCCCAGTCCCAGGCTGTGGACTTGCCCTGCCTTAGGTCTTGGTGGCAATTCCTGGGAGATCCAGGCTTTATTCATGTTTCTCGAGAGCAAGCATAAATGTGCCACCAGGCGGACGAGTTAGGAGTGTTTGAGGGAGAAGTGCTGAGTTCATAGAGGTGGTAAGAGAGGACCAGGGTACAGATAGTCTCTGATCTGCTTTTCCCAGGAGTTCCTCATGACTGCAGGACAAGAGGTGAGAATTCAGCAGCAAAGCCGTGTCTGTGATAATTTCTTAGTACACTGTGAATTAAACTCCAAAAGATTTTTCAACTGCAGAGTGAAGCTCTTGTTCTTATTGGTTTTATTATGACCTTTAAAAAAACTGGTTGCTATTCCATTCATAGGCGGATGATAAGAACTATTCTAGGTCAATGTCTTAGGTTCAACTTCTCTCCATCCGTAGACTTATCTGAAAGCAGCAATTGGGGATGTTACGGAAACATCCGAACCCTGGACACCCCAGGAGCATCCTGTGGGGTTGGAAGACGTCACGGCCTGAACTACTGTGGTACGCATAACCTCTGGGTCCACTCTCATCCTCGAGATACCTTCATGGCTCATTTCCCACATCCCCATGCTAGGAAGTGGTGGAAAAAGCCCTGGGTCGGGAGGCCAAGGACTGTTAAAGTTCTGGCTCTGCTTTTTAAATTTTTTTTTCCTCCCCCCAGTATTGGCAATTGAACCCAGGGTGCTCTTCAACTGAGCTACATTCCTAGCCCTTTTTACTTTTTTTTTCCTTGTTCACAGTGTTATTTTTAATATCAAACAAGGAGAAATAATATAAACATCCAATATTAAGACAATTAAAATTGTATGACACATCAGTTTAGTATAATATGGTGAAGCCATTAAAACTCATAATTTTTAAACAAGTACAATGACAAATGATATAATATTAAGAAAAAAAATCAAGACAATGCTAGATATATACCATATGATCCTATTTTTTATATTTATGCATAACTATGCTTAGAAAAGAGACTGTTGGGAAAAGTCTCAGAATTTTTTTTTATTGGTTGTTCAAAACATTACAAAGCTCATGACATATCATCTTTCATACATTTGATTCAAGTGGGTCCTTTTTACTTTTTATTTTGAGACAGGATCTTGTTAAGTTACCCCAGCTGGCTTCAAATTTGCAATCCCCCTGCCTCAGCCTCCTAAGTCTCTAGTATTACAGGTGTGCACCACCTCTATCTTTTAAAAAAATTTTGTATTTGTTCTTACTAGTTATACATGATAGATGAATTTATTTTGACATATTATACATATATGGAGTATAACTTCTCATTCTTCTGGTTCTACATGTAGAATTACATTGGTCTTGTAATCATACATGTACATAGGATAGTGGTGTCTGAATCATTCTACTGACTTTCTTATTCCCATTTCCCATCTCTTCCCTTCATTACACTTTGTCTAATCCAAGGTACTTCCATTTTTCCCTACCTCCACCCCTTATTGTGACAGGCTCTGTGTCTTAAAGAAGTGACTTAATTTCTCTGAGCCTCTGTTGAGGGTCAAGGTCACAGTCTTTGCTTTATAGGGTTGTAAACTTTTGTCAATATAATGGGATGAGAGTGCTTTTTAAATCAAAAAAATTGCTAACAAGGTAAGGCTAGCTAGGTAAATTAGGATCAGTTTTCATTTTCTCCAGCATTTTGTTAAAGGTTTAAACTTACATGTTTTGAAGCTAGGAATGGCAGTGCACACCTGTAAACCCAGATACTCAGGAGGCTGAGGTGGGAGGATCACAAGTTTGAGGCCACCCTCAGCAACTTAGCAATTCTATCTCAAAGAAAGAAATAAAAAGGGGATGTATCTCAGTGGTAGATTGCTTTTCTAGCATGCACAAGTCCCTTGGTTCAATCCCTAGAACCACACACACACACACACATACACAAAAAAATCTTACATAATTTCTTGGCGTCACTCAGGAGTGAAAAGATGAGCCATTGTGAGCAAACCTATGGAAGACAGCTCCCAGAACTCACTGAAGAGTTTAGGGGAATTTTTCCTTCACATCATAGTCCTGTTGGAAATGATGGACAGGCAGTGCATTTTACTGGGTAACCCTGTCTGGCATGTTTAGGACAGGACAAGTGGTTCTCATGTCCCCAAAATGTCCTGGAGCATCAGATCAGCCCCTGAGCGCCTAGCTGGGGGTCACTGGTGGCCACAGAGGATGCCTGCCTTACAAGATGCATGAGACCGTGACTTAAGCTCACAGGAAGAGAGTCCTAATCTCAGGTCAGAGACTGATCACTAGGGATGTAAGACCAAAACTTGGGCTTCTCAGCCTCGAGCGCCACCCAGATCCATGCAGCCTGCTTTCTCTCTCCCTGTTTCTCAAGATGCCGTTTCAGTGTCAGTCACACCAAGCTGCCTCCTTCCTTTGTGTGTGTTTTAGGAGTTCGTGCTTCCGAAAGGCTGGCCGAAATAGACATGCCCTATCTCGTGAGATATCAACCCATGATGCGAACCGTTGGCCAGAGGTACTGTGTGGATCCTGCAGTGATCGCTGGTGTCTTGTCCAGGCAGTCCCAAGGGGGCAACTTTCTGGTCAACGTGGGCAACACAGGCAACGTGGGCAACATGGAAGATGGAGTCAGGATGCTGCAGGTAACTCTCCATCAGTTAGTGTCACCGGTGGCCGTTCCGCTTAGAGGGACAATTCCAAGGGCACCCCTCTATAGAATCCAGAAAGAATGGTGCTGCCTGGAGTCTGTGAGGGCCACAGCTCTGCCCTGGGAGGCAGGAGCAGCACCTTCAGGCAGCTTCTCTTCCATCTACAATTTCTTTTCAAAGTAAATAATTTGAGGCACCCTATTCTGGATTTCTAATAAGGCACTAGTCCAGGAGAAAAATCACAGATGGCATCTTTGCTACATTATTTTCTAGCTTTATGAACTTGAATAAGCCTAAGCCTCAGTTTCCCCACCTATAAAATTCCATTTTGGGGGTGTTAGTTCTGGGGATCAAGCCCATGATGCTAAGCAAGCACTCTACCACAGACCTGGCCCTAAAATGCCATTCTTGTAGAATTATTATGAAGATTCAATGAAGTAATGTGTGAAAGTATCTGATATTGAGTAGATTCTTAACAAATATTAAATTCTTTTTCCCTGTCCTCTTTCTACATAATTCCTAGTTCTGAAGATGGAGTTTTATCTTTTCACTTATTCCGCCTGGATCAGTGTCAGAGAGAGACTTCCAGGGAACATATCCTACCCGCCCCCCCCCACCCCTTGGATTAACCATCTTAGGGAATCGGTGGAGGCCAGGATGAGAGTGAGGCCTGCTTTTTCTTGTTGCATCTCAGACCATCGTTATTCTGAGAAACCCAAGAGTTGATGCAGTCATTTAAAAAAGATTTTAGGAAAATTTACTATTCAGTGATGTTTAAATTGGTTTCCATGAGTCCTTGGAATGAAACTACAAACTTCATCTCAAGGTGAAGTATTTGAAAGTATTTTTGAAGAACTGAATGGGACCCATCCTGTAATCCTTAACACAGACCATGTAGATGATCCTTGAGGACATTTTACTAAGTGAAATAAGCCAGTCACTGAAAGACAAATTCCACATAATTCCATTTCCATGAGAAGTGGTGCATTCGATCCATCCTTAACAAGTGAGGAAATGGACACTCTCCGGGAGTTTGTGCTGCGAAATCACACTGGAAAACGCCCAGGTGGGACCAAGGATGTCTCAGGATGTTAGGGATGGCCTCGTTTCCACTGCCCTTCTTGACTCTTTTGTAAAATATGGTTCTTGGGAAAAGGGCAAATCTATATCCTTTGAAGAGAAAGTAAGAATCCCCCAAATTGGGACATTTTTCCTAAATATGGTGAATCCTATGTGGAGGAGGGAACTAAAGGTGTACAGGAAAGGTTAGAAGTACCTTTAGATGTTCTGGTCATCTGCAAGGAGAGCTGCAGTACAGCAGAAAGCCCTTCCTGGCTTGTTTGGAGGTTTGCATGTCAACTGCAGGAGTATACCACACTGCTTCTTCCACAACCAGCCATCTCTGGCTTCCCACTGGCCCTGTCACCACGACACGGAAGCAATGGTGAAGTGACTGCTTGCCCCTCCCTCAGTCCAAACCCTGCAGCTTGATTGATTGATTGATTGGTATGAATATTTATCATGAGATCTATCTTCTTAATAGCTCTTACTTAAAATACCCAACAATACAATTACAATATTGATGATTATATACACAGTGCTATATGTCAGATTTCTAGGAAAAAAATTAATGCACAAGTAAAATTTCATAGACATTAACTAGCAACTCAATTCCCCACCTCCCTTTGCCCTACCACCTGGTCACCACCGTTCTGTTCTTTGTGTCTGTGAATTTGACTACTTTAGATACTTCATGGAAGTGGAATTATGTGGAATTTGTCTTTCTGTGACTGGCTCATTTTACTTAGTATAAGGTCCTCAAGGATCATCTATATAGTCTGTGTTAAGGATTGTTTTGCTTTTCAAGGTTGAACCACATTACATATAACGCATATATAACATTTTCTCTGTCTATTCATCCGTCAAGGACATTTTGGTTGGTTCTATCTCTTGGCTATTGTGAGGAACTCTGCTATGAACATGGGAGTACTCTTTGAGATTCTGTTTTCAATTCTTTTTGAAAAATACCCACAAGTGGAATTGCTAGATCATATTGCACTTCTAGTTTTATTTACTTATTTATTTGTTGAAGAATCTCCATACTGTTTTCCATGGTTGGTCGCACCACTTTGCATTCCCATCAACAGTGCACAAAGATTCCAGTTTCTTCACATCCTCAGCAACAGTTGTCTTTGAGTTTCTGACAGTAACCATCCTAGTAAGTCTGAGTTGCTCTGCTATCTAATCCCCCTGGGAGCTGGAAGGTGGCTTTGGTTTCCCACGGGTGTTTCAATTGGCTTTTGCATTGCTGTGACCAATATTACTGACAAGAACAACTGAGAGGAGGAAAAGGTTGTTTGGTTCATGATTTCAGAGATGCAATCCATGGCCCGCCAATTCCGTAGCTCTGGGCCCAAGGTGAGGCAGAACATCATGATGGAAGGGTGTGGCAGAGAAAGCAGCTCAGGACAAAACAGCCAGAAAGGAGAGAGAGAGAGAGAGAGAGAGAGAGAGAGAGAGTTAGTTCTGCTCTCTAGCAACAAAATATAAGCCCCAAAGCCATGCCTCCAGTGACCTACTTGTTCTAGCCTGTCATCACCACCCAGTGAAGTAGTGCTTTCAAATGATTAATCCACCATGATTGTTACAGGGGCTGTAACCTCAGTCACAGAAAGACTCATTTAAACCATAACAACAGATGGAACAAGAAAGATAGAAGGGAGAAGAAAGAGCAGCACTGAGCTCGTATCACTGTCACCCTCCCACCTGGCTTACTTTGTCTTTCCTCTGCCCCCCTCCCTCTAGGACCCAAATCTTTATGCTCCCTCATCCTGGATCACTGAATCCCAGGTTTCCCAGATAACTGGGGTTCTGACTTCTAGAATCAAAGAAATCCAGAGGCGATTTCCTACCTGGACCCCCGACCAGTACCTGAGAGGTATGTATATACCACCATCGGTCAGTCGCTTCATAGCATGGAATCTATAGGGACAGATGTGACATCACACCAGATTCCCCTAAACCACAGTTGCTCCTGAGAGGCAGTGAGGAAAGATAATGAAAGTTTTCTATTGGGTATCCAGAAGCAACAAGGGACTGTTGTGGCAGGATTAACTTATCACATGAATTTCAGGTGGACTCTGTGCCTACAGTGGGGGCCCTGGCTTTGTCAGAAGCAGCCAGGACCTGGGCTGTGACTTCTGCAATGATGTCCTTGCACGAGCCAAGTACCTCAAGAGACATGGCTTCTAGAACTTCAGGTGAAACCAAAGTTTATTATCATCCATGAGATCTCGACTATTATGCAAATAATGTCAGCCGATGGGGTTTGCAACTGCAATTCTGAGCTTGACCAGAAGATCATCAAAATTGCATGAACCACATTAAATGAAGAGTTGTTACCTGCATTTTGTCATCTTGTGAATGTGTGTGTGTGTGTGGGGGGGGGTAAATAATGGGCTGTGTCTCTTTAGCACTATTTCCACAGATGTTAGCACTCCTGTGGATCTCTGTGAAATGAATCTTATACCTCATTGGCTATCACCAGGTTTAGCAAAGACAAGCACGGAAAACTCAGTTTCAGTATAAATTCCATATTATTGTTTATAATATTTTTTGATGCTGGGTGTTGAACTCAGGGCCTCACCCTTGCTAAGCAAACCTCTACCACTGAGTTACAGCCTCAGACCCAACAAGGAATTTTTTTTGTGTAGGTTCCATGTAATATGTGGAACATACTGACACTAAAAAATTATTCATTGTTTATCTGAAATTCAAATTTAACTGGACTTCCTGTATTTTATCTGGCAGACCTAACTGACTTTTTGGATAAAAATCAGATTAAAATGTAACTGAAAACTTTTAATGAGAAGAAAGGCATATGAAAGGTGAAATAGTTTTGAGAAAGTCACTTGCAAACTTTGCATTGTGATCCTAACCCTGGGATGCCTCACATCTAAGGTCACCTTCTCCTCTCCTTTGCTGGACAACAAAACCTCCTACACCACAGCTCCCCAGCTTCCCACCCAAAGTATCCAGATCTTAGCTAAAGTCTTCCCTTTTGGGGGTCACTTTAGTCACCCATAGAACCAGGCCACTGGAGGTAATGTCACTGTGCACTTGGTAAATTACTGAATCTGAGGGTTGTATACTATACAAGGAATTGATGTCCCATTCTGTCAACTGACCAATATCAGCCCTTTACAGAGTGGCATTCTAGAGCAGCTCTCATCATTTCATCTTCGGCCTGTCCCTAAATCATTTTTTCAAAGCAACTCCTATGTGTCCAGTACCCCATGAAGATACGAGAGTTTCTGTCCATAGAACTATCAAATCAGAGAATGCTTGGAGACAGCAGTCCACACAGAAGAGGAGAAACAACCATACTGTGATAAGGGATGGGGCAGGGCATGCATATAGTGTGAAGTTCCTGCCTTTGTGTCAGAGCCCCATTCCCCCATGACTGTGGGTGCCCTTGATCTTCCCTGGGGCCACTTCCTTCCTGGACTCCCCACCCTCTGCCTTCCAAGTCCTACTCTCAAGGCTGAATGCAGTTAATGGATTCCCACCAAGAAAAAGATGGAGAAGACTTCATAAAGGCATCTCCTTTGCAGATGTACAGATCACAGGCAAAAGGAAAATCGAATGTGAGGCCCTGGTGCAAGCCCACAGGGAAACAGTGAGGTGAATAAAGTCCTGAGATGACAACACTAAGGAGACCTCCTGCTGCTCTCACCATGGATACAGGTGCCCAGTAAATGGGAGTCACTCTTTCCCAATAAAGGAAAGCAACCCAGGAGCACCATGATGTCACAACGGGAGCTCTGGGGAGATACTGCACAGGTAGGGGTTAGTAAGAGAACAAGGATATTAATTAGTCAGCAATTAGCTCCTATTTAATTCCTTCTGCTCACCAGGAACTGTAAACCCAAGATGAAAAGGTACAATCTTTGTTCCGAAATGCTCCTCTTCTAGCTGGTATATGGATAATTAGCTCAGGACACAATTAGCTCATCTCTCTAAAAATGAAATAAATAAAAATCAGTAGGGAAGTTTTGGAGAAGGGAGGCCAGCATCCACACAAGAGGCAAGGCCATTTATGAGGTGCTAAACTCACATTAATGCTGACCAGATGGACATTTTTATTCAATTGAACAGATAAGTGCTGATCAGACCAGAACTGTTGATCGACAGGAACTTGATAGGACCGTAATCCAAACCCAGATCTGTTCCATTTTAAAGCCTATCCTTTTAGGTTTCATTTTCCCCTGAGTGGCACATATACATATTTAGATGACTGGCACATGTAAGTACGTGTATGTGTTTGGTGAGGTATCAGGGTGACCATCGTCCAGGTATGCCTGTGTCAAAATTACACTCTAGCTCAAAGATCTCAACGGATTTTATTTCCCATTCTAGAAGCAGATTAATAGTTGTGAACCTGAAACTCTCAAGACAGGGATCTCTGAAATAAAAGGGTTTATTGAGCCATTTCAGATGTTAACCAGAAAGGACCAAGTTCTGGGTCCACACCTGCCAGCAGCAGAACCAGATACATTTGGAAAAATATCAGCAGGCCCAAAGCCAAGTGCATTTTTATAACAAAAAACTGGGGGAAGGAGCCCAGTGTGGTGGCCCATGCCTGTAATGCCAGTGGCTCAGGAGGCTGAGGCAGGAAGATCGAAAGTTCAAGGCCAGCCTCAGCAACTTAGGGAGACCCTAAGCATCTTAGCAAGACCCTGTCTCAATATATATATATATATATATATATAAAGGGCTGAGGATGTGGCTCAGTGATAAAGCAACCCTGGGTTCCATCCCTGTACCAAAAAAGAAAAAAAAAGATTGGGGGAAGGGAAAGCATAAATCGTTTACACTGAATCTGAGACAGGTGGGAACCACCAGGGTTGAACAAAAGGCAAGGACAATGAAAGACACCCCTGGGCTCCATAAGCCAGGATCCTTTGTAGCAGGGCGTGCTGCTATTTGTGCTATTTGCAGGAAGACCCATCTTGGGACCTGAGAAAGCCAGAAGCAGAATGTTTGCACAAGATGAAATTGTTACCGGGGGAAGGGGAAGCTAAGCCAAATAAACCCTCTAGCTTCACTCATGTGTAGTCAACTTAAAAATCACTCATTTGGGAGGTCACACGGCTGTGCAATACTTGTGTGTTTCCCTAAGTAGTTTTGCTGCAAATAACACCTCTGATGCGTGGGTTATGATGACATGGTTGCCTAGGTTACTTTTCAGGGACTTGAAGGCCATTGCTACCAAATACACTCGCTGTGCACTGAGGCCTGCAGATGTCTGACGGGGACTATAATATGATCTCTGTCTTCATCTTATGTCTGTTCCCTTTGCTACCTTAACTCTTGGGTCAGATTCTACTCCGCCCAGCATGCAGGCATGTTGATTGCCCCTTGGAGTTAGCATGTGCTTTTTTCTACTCTGCCCTGTGCTTTTTCAGCAGCTAAAGCAGCCCAAGCACCAAAGTCCCTCAGCCCTATTGTACATAGGTCCCAGTTTAAGCCACAAGGCCAGGATTTTTTTTTTTTTTCTTTCTGATACTGGGGATTGAACCAGGGATGCTTAACCACTAAGCCACACGCCCCAAGCCCTTCTATTTTTTTATTTTGAGTCAGGATCTCATGAAGTTGCTGAGGCTGACTTTGGACTCAAAAGAAAAACAGCCATGAACCACTGAAATGTGGAAGGTGCCCATGGACCATGGGAATGCAAAACAAGCAAAATGAGGGATCCTTGTCTGCAAAACACAAAGAGATGGGGGGCAATGCCAAGGGCAGGGAGGACAGGCCAAGATTGGGTGAGTCCACCTGACTCTAGCTACTGGCCCTCTGTAAACATTAACAGCCAGACCATGGGGTTGCTACTTCTCCCACATTCTCCCTTGAATGTGTCTCTGCTTTCCTAAATAAATCTGTCTGTGCTTCTAATTGACATGCCCTTAAATTCACTTCTGTGATGTTCATCAAGAACCCCACTAGTTCTGATTTGAGTTCCCCTCTCCAGGATCTCTCGGGACCTCCTCCAGGGACAGTCTTGAGTAACCTTCTACCAATATTCTTCAACTTAATAATAATATTCTTAAATTACACCACATTGTAATGTAACATAAGAACTTAGAGGAGAAAAATGTTATTTGGAGCTCATGGTTTCAGAGATCTCAGACAACGGACAGGCTGGGTCCATTGCTCTGGGCCCACAGTGAGGCAGAACACCATGGTGGAAGGGCAACGTGGAGGAGCACTGCTTCACTATGGCAGGCGGGAAGCAGAGAGAGAAAGGGGAAGGGATTGCAGGAAAGATGCACCCATCCAGGTCTTGCAACCAGTGACCCACCTCCTCCAGCCATGCCCCACCTGCCCAGTTAGTCCATTCAAATTAGGATGGACTGATTAGGTTACAATCCAATCACTTCACCTCCAAACATTCCTGTATTAGCACAGGAGCTTCTGGGGAACACTTCATATCCAAACCATAATAGGGGGCTAACCAGAAAAGGGATGTCCTATCGATTGGGTAGGAGGGCATTTTTCTCTTATTGGTCCTGAATTGGAAGCAGCTGGGAACATTAGGGCAGCTATCAGTTACTAATCTATTCCCAGCTGTTTAGGACCAGTTGTGAGAGGGGTTATTATTTGCTTCCCAGACCAGTTACTAGAGATGTCACCGGGCTGAACCTGTTTTACTGACAGCCTGTTATCCTGTCAGCTCTGTTTGCTTACAGGTGGTGCTTGCTTGGGACAGTTGAGGAGGATGTATGCTGATAACTACATGCTTCCAACTGTCAGCACTGAGTTATCACTTGCCTAGAGGAACCCCAGACTGGCTTGATCTGGTTTGGGGGCTATGTTGACACTACAGATGACCTTGGACTCTTTATAATGATACTAACACATTTACCAACACCGTGGTATTGATTTGACTTTGCCCAAATTATCGAAGAAAAGAAGTGGCACCCTGACTCCTGGGAATCTCCTTTCTCTATGATTGCATGCATGCCACAAGCCCTCATAACCCAGTCCTCATCAAAATCCCAAACCCAGTCCTGTTCAGGAAGACACCTTCAGAACACAAGCTCCCCTTCTCCATGGGATAAGTTCCCTGCCTGCTCTCAGAACTGTTTGGTCATGGATAGCAGTATCAAGCAGGAAAAGAACCTACTGGGTAATAGAGAGGGATGGTCTGCCTTCTTATGAGTCCGGCTTATACAGGGCAGGCTGGCTTCCTGAGCTGGTTGCTTAAATAATGGGCTGTGTCCCAGGCTGGTTGCTTCAAATTGTGGGTCTAGTCTCGCATGTGGTTTTGCCATTGTCCTTTTATACATTCAGTCTCTCATTGTATGTTCAGTAAGGTGTGTAACTGTTTCTACTATCTAAAACCAAAGCATGCATCAGCCCAGAAGAAACCCTCTGCCCACTACCAGGCATTCTTCATTCTCCCTCAATCTTACAGATTTAGCAACCACTAATCTGATTTCCATCCCTATAGATTTGCTCACTCTGGACATTCCTTTATTATTTATATATAGTTCTGGGGTTGAACCAAGAGCATGATAGGCAAGTACTCTATTTTGGAGCTACATCCCCAGTCCTGGATATCCTACTTCGACTCATACAACAGGAGGTCTTTTGTGACTGGCCTCTTGCACTTATTATAGTACTCATAAGTCTCATCCACATGCTAGTACATGTCAGTACTTCACTACTTTCTTTTTTTGCTTAAGAAAAATGTATAATAAATTTATTGATGCTATTTTTAGTTATACATATCACTTATTAATTTGCTATCAAATTTCCCATAGTAGCTTCTTTTTTTTTTTCAGTGTCTGACAAAGACCAATCTCAAAAAACCAAAATCTGAATGTTTTGTCTGATATGCAGATGCTAATGCACAATGGCGGGGGAGCTAGAATAGTTACTTTAGATTAGGTAGATGGGAGGGGAGGGGGTATGGGGGTAGGAAGGGTAGGAGAATGAATCAGACATTATTACCCTATGTATATATATAACTATGTGACTGGTGTGATTCTAAGTCATACACAACCAGAAGAATGAGAAATTAAACTCCATTATATATGACGTATCAAAGTACATTCTACTGTCATGTATAACTAATTAGTACTACACTACTTTTGATTGAGGAATAGTATTTTATTATATATCTAAGGTTTTCATCATTTTGAAAGATAATGATAAATTATTCTTCATACATTTCATTCTTACCAGCAATATATGTTTATTTTCCCATAGCCTTAATGTAGAATGAGTTTTTAATTTTTTTCTTTTTTTACCAATATGATGTGGGTAAAAAGTGTTATCTTACTTTTGTTAGGTGCAGGACAGGCTGAATAAGCTGTCTGCAGGGCATGCCAAACAAAGTTAGCTGCAGGATGACCTGGCCTCTCAAACCCTCTGTCTGGTTCTTTATCAACTGTTTGCTTCAAGCCCAAACGCCCCAGCCCCCGCTCAAGGCTGAACACTCAACCCCCTGCTCAAGGCCGAACACGTAACCCCCCTCGTACCAACAAGGCAGCTTGCAGACCCAGAGACCTCACTAGATTTGGGCTATAAAAACTCCCTCCTGCCGGGCCCCTCTCTCTCTTGCTTTCTCTGTGTCTCTCTTGTGCACGCTTCCCCTCTCTCTCTCTTTCTCTCTCTTCTCCTCTGTTGCACTGCTGCAATAAAGGTCTCTTGGTTGCTCTGAGTGTTGTGGTCACTTTTCTTTCACTTTAGTTTTGTTTGCTGTTTGTTTTTGCCATGCTGGGGATCCAACTTAGGGTTTTGCACTTGTTAGGCAAGCATTTTACCTCTGAGCTGCAGCTCCAGCCCCTAGTTTAGTTTTAATTTCATTTTTCATGTAATGAATGAGGGTGAACATCTTTTCCTATGTTTAAGAGTCTTTGGCATTTCTTCTCTGGAATCTGTTCATATCCTTTGCCCATTTTTTCTATTTACTTAATATTTGCTGGAATTTTTTATATGTTCGATAGCATAGCCTTCTCTAATAGGAGTTTTGGATATTTTATCTTGATTTTACTTGGTTTTTAAAATGTCAAAATCATTTTCTACATACTGAAAAACTATTTTGGGGGGTTCATTTCTTATACTAAAATTTTTCATCTAGCTAGAATTTGTCCTAGTTATAGTGTGAGGTACTAATCTGTGTAAATCTGTGCACCTAAAACAGAATAACTCAGGCCAGGTAATTTATGTTTTGGGTTTTCTGCTGGGAATTGAACCCAGGACTTCACATATACTAAACACCCTCACACTTGCTAAGCATGTGCTCTACCACTGAGATACACCCCCCAGTCCAGACTGTCATTTATAAAGAACACAGACTTATTCTTCATAGTCCCAGGGGTTGGGAAATCTAAGACTCAGGCACAGGCAGGTTCAGTTATCTGGTAAGGGTTGCTCTCTGCTTCCAAGATGGCACCACAGTGGTGGTCCTTACGTGAAGCCTCTTTTCTGCTGGCTTTAATTCCATTCACGAGGGAGGATCCCTGATGGCCTACTTACCTCTTAGTGGCTTAATGTTACTCGGCGGACACAACATCTTTGTTGGTATGTGGTGCTGAGGATCGAACCCGGGCCGCACGCATGCCAGGCGAGCGAGCTACCGCTTGAGCCACATCCCCAGCCCCCGTTAATGTTACTATCATACTGCTAACACCTGAATTTTGGAGGTGCACATTTAAACCGCAGCATGGTCCAACTTCATTTTTCCTGAATGGCTACCTCATTGTCCCAACATCACTTATAATATAGTCCGTGTTCTCCTACTGATTGGAAATCACATTATCTCACACTAAATCCCCATATTTCCGGTCTATTTGTGGAGTGTTCATGCTTACCCATTAACTATCCTCACATGTGCCAGTATCACCTTATTTTAACTCTTTAGACTACATTTTCTTTAGTCTGATCCTTCTTTAATATTTATTTTTTAGTTATAGGTGGACACAGTATCTTTATTTTATTTTCATGTGGTGCTGAGGATTGAACTCAGTAACTTTCGTGTGCTAGGTAAGCACTTTACCTCTGAGCCATAACCCCAGGCACCCAGCTTAATCCTTTTTTACTGCTCCTTTTTGGTCCCTGGAAAGGACTTAATCTGTTCTCAGTGATTGAAACCAAAGTGGACAGTTTCAAATCCATTTTAAATGCAGACGGTGTGCTCTGTCAAAATGCCAAGAATTAAAAACAACACCAACAACCAGCCAGGCACCACATTGCATGACTGTAATGCCAGCAACTCAGGAGGCTGAGGCAAGAGGATCACAAGTTTGAGACCAGCCTCAGCAACTTAGCAAGGCCTTAAGCAACTTAGCAAGGCCTTAAGCAACTTAGCAAGACCGTATCTCAAAGTATAAATAAATAGATAAATAAATAAATAAAGTAAGTAAGTAAGTAAGGGCTAGGAGTGTAATTCAATGGGAAAGCACACCTGGATTCAATCCCCAGTACCATAAAAACAGAAAAAGACACCCCCAGGACTCAGGTCTTTTAGGGCTGGGATTGAGGGCGGGTGGGAAAGCAGGAGGTCTAGATTCTATGAAGAATGGGGGACTAGTCTGCAGGAGCCCTGGAGACTCCTCTATCAAAAAACAGTTAGCTGGGCTGGGGATGTGGCTCAACCAGTAGCGCACTCGCCTAGCGTGCGTGCGGCCCGGGTTCGATCCTCAGCACCACGTACAAACGAAGATGTTGTGTCCGCCGAGAACTAAGAAAAAATAAATAAATGTCCCCCTCTCTCTCTCACTCTCTCTCTTAAAAAAAAAAAAAAAAAAAAAGACAGTTAGCTGAGCCAGGCACAGTGGTGCTTGTCCATAATCCAAGCTACTCAGGAGGCTGAGGCAGGAGAATTACAAATTCAAGGTGACCCAGGACACCTTATGGAGACCCTACTTCAAAATAAAACTTATAAAAGGGCTGGGCATGTGGTAGAGTGATAGAGTGCTTGTTAGCATGCCCAAATCCCCAGGCTCAATCCCCACTACTGCAAAAACAAGCTGTATTAGTCAGATTTACAACTGTGACCAAAATACCTGATAAGAACCTTTTAGAGACAGAAATGTTTACCTTGGCTCATGGTTTCGGAGGTCTCAGTCCCTGGTCATCTGGTGCCAAGGTAGTAGCACCATGGTGCAAGGGCATGGCAGAGAAAAACTCTTCAGTTCATGGCAGCTGGCTAGAAGAGAGGGAAGGAGAGGGAAAGGAGGGAAAAGAGGAGAGAAGGGGAGAGGAAGAGAAAGAGGGAAAAAAGAGGAGAGGGAGAAGATAAGCCCTTCCAGGACACGCCCCCAGTAAGCTACTTCCTCCACTAGGTCCTGCCTCCTAGTAGTCCATTCAGCTATCAGTGGATTAATCCACTGATAATGTCTGAGCCTTCATGATCCAATCATTGCCTAAAAGCCCCACCTCTGAACCGTGCTGCACTGGGGACCATGCTTTCAACAGACGAGCTTTTGGAGAGGACATTCCAGATCCGAACACAACACAAGCAAACAAAACCAGAATGGATGCTGTTCCCTTTTCATGTTAAAAATATCCTTGTCTTCCCTTGCACCAGAGTTCACCCTGGCTGCACATTGGACCACCTGGAGAGCTTTAAAATTGCTGGAAGCCCACCCCCAGAGAGTCTGGAGTCTGAGGTTTGGCCTAAGCACAGGGGCTTTTTTCAATCCCAGGGATCATTCCCGGGAATTCTAATGTGTAGCCAAGTTGGAGAATTATTGTCATACAAATTCTCCAGGATCACCTGGAACAAATAGAATGTAGATGTGGAGGTTTTATACAGCTACCTGGAGGGCTGCTCCACAGCCTCCTTCTGCTTTTCAGGATTATTCAAAATCCTGATTCCTCACCCTTTGGGCTTAACTGGCTAGATGGGGTCAAGGGACCCCTCTACTCTCTGAATCAGCCCATCCAGCCTCCATCCCATTTCCTCCTCTGTCTGCCTCCCCTGCAGCCCTTTCTCTTTTTTTTCTTTTTCTTTTATTTTTTATTGATTTTTTAAAAAAATAAAGGCAGCAGAATGCATTACAGTTCTTATTACACATATACAGCACAATTTTTCATATCTCTGTTTGTATATAAAGTATGTTCACACCAATTCATGTCTTCATACATGTACTTTGGATAATGATGTCCATCATATTCCATCATCCTTGCTAACCCCCTGCCCCCTCCCTTCCCCTCCCACCCCTCTGCCCTATCTAGAGTTCTTCTGTTCCTCCCATGCTCCCCCTCCCTACCCTACTATGAGTCAGCCTCCTTATATCAGAGAAAACATTTGGTATTTGTTTTGGGGGGATTGGCTAACTTCACTTAGCATTATCTTTTCCAACACCATCCATTTACCACCTGCAGCCCTTTCTAATCCCTTCCCCAGGCAGTCTGACAGCAGCCTCATGTAACTGAAAATAGGGCCAGATCAAAGTGACCCGAATTCCGGAGGTATACCTCAAGTCTATGGCCTGAGTCTAGGTTTCTAGCACAGCCCTAATAGAAAATTCCTATGTCCCAATAATATATTTATATTTCTTGTGCTAGGGAAATGAAAGAGGGATTTTTTTTTCAATATTGGGGATTGAACCCAGAGCCTCCTGCATACTAAACAAGTGCTCGACCAAGTCAGGGGGCTCTTAACATCCTGGGTGAAGCCAAGCACTGAGTCCAGGTTCCTACCTAACTTCACATGGCCCTTGTGTTTCACAATAATCAGGTAAAATGTTTTCTTTCATTACCATGAGTTTGGTAACCAGCAAGAGGGCCTTGGGGCAGCTACCCCTTTAACCTGTCCAGTGTATAATGTGTCAGGAGCTGCGCTTGGACAAGCTAATCACTGACAATAATAGACTGAGGAAATGATGATCTCTGTTCTTGAGATTTCAGAACTGGAAATGAGTAGTGACTAGGAGATTCAAATCCAATGTGTGTCACTTGGTCACAAACCTCTACTGAGAGAAGGCAACTACCCTGCCATCACCCATCTCTACATAAACCACTCCTCAGTCAGCTTCCCGGCACAGATGACTTTTTAGGATGAGGATACTCTGATTAGCTGGCTGACTACAATAAAGTTCATCCTCTATGACCACTTCACCTTGGAACCGATTGACTTCCATCATGTGATGAGCAGAGAGAGACTTTTGTGTGGCTACATGAGTAAAAGCTCTTTAAGAATCTGGGCCCTCCAGAGTGTGAGATCTTCAACAAGGAAAACTGAGCATCACAGTTCCTCAGACTGTTAGAGGCTCCCTAGCTCCATGCTGGACACACTGGGCCCAAATGTGCCCATCTGATGAGCCCAGCAAAGAACCACGCTTGTTCCTCCCTGAATTGCCATTGTCCCAGAAAACAGCAGAGACACTGTCATCACGGGTGCCTTCACCTCTGCATCTGAGAACATAATCATGCACCATCTTGTGTTGTTTCTCCCCAAAGCCTAAAAGCTCTGGTTAACTCAAAAGAAGGATTTGTTCTTCCTGTTGAAAAGAACCCAGAATATATTTACAGGCACACAAATAATGGGATGGCTTTTATGTTGGAAACAAAGAAAAACTCTGAGAACAAAAGATGGGTGCTGGGAGCGTAGTCAGTGGCAGAACACTTGCTTCGCATGCTCGAGGTCCTGGATTTCATCCCCAGCACTGAAAAATAATAACAATCCCATGGGAATGAGTTTGTCTGTCTCTGATCTGAAAAGCAGAAGATTGCATCTTGTTTTCCCCTCACATGCCAATGGGAGCCAAGAACTAATAAGAGCAAAGTCCTTGATCAAAGCTGACCATCTGGTGAGGGGCAAGTCAGGCAGGGCTTATCAGGGAGACACCAAGGGTGCCAGGGCTCCTTGTCCTATGTCTTTGCTTCTCCATCAGCATATATTTCCCCCTTGATACCACCTTCTTCTTCCTGCCCAGCTGCTGCTCATGACCTACATGCTTTCTAGCACAACTACGTGACACTTTATAGATATGTGTGTACCATGCTTTCTTATTTGGTAGGGGTCACAATACAAATGATTGTGCCCGTGTGGATAGAAGTGGAATACCAGAGGGGTTTAAAATGAAGGTGTCTTACAAAGCAACAGCAAGGCATAGATCTGACTGTCAACACGTAATCCACTGCACACCTGAGCACCAGTATCACCCACCCAAATACAGGATCTTGGACCCCAGCCTAGCCCTCCTGGATCACAGCTGCATTTTGACACCATCCTCAGGCAATTCATGTCCCCATTAAAGAAAGATTGCTCTAGAATCTTCAGTGTTTGAAAAAGAGATATGCAAATAAATCATTTATTCTCAGAGAGGGTCATAGTTCAAAATCACAAATCCAGTTAAGGGCTTCACACTATTTGACTTCACATCTTATTTTGAAGTATTACATCAGAAGGCTACTTAACCACCTGCTGTCTCAAGAATCATCGCCACAGTTTTTTAGAATAAGTCCACATAAGAAATGAATTTTTAAAAGGTCAAATGTTCCTTATTTTAATTTTAGCAAGATCTTCATTTTCATTGCTAAGAAACACTTCAACAGTTTTAAAGCAAAACTGTTAGAGACCAGCTAGTTAAAGCTATACTCCTTAGTTCAAGCTTACAGATAAGTTTTTAGAAAGTAGCTCTCCATAAAATATCCTCTCTTCCCACTCTCTGCCCCAAATCTTGTACTGTTTCTTATGAAACTTTGGTCAAGAGTTGAAATAAATCCAGGCAGATTACATGCCATACAGTAGCAAGAAAAATAGATCCCAACTAATTACGTTGGGTTTCAAAAATAGAAGGCAATTAAAATGTACTCAATGTGACATTAAGAAAAGCTTTCATGGGGTAATAATAAAACAGTCAGGAAGGTTAAGAATATTGATATCAAATTACAAATGACCACAATGTTATAATAGAAAAAAGATTACTATACAAGAGCTTTTTCCCCCCCAAGCTTTATAAAAGCACTTTCATTTTGCTCAAAATGGGCAGTTAATAGATAGAGAGAAGCCAAATTGAACAGCTTCAACCAAGTAAAATTAACATCAGCAGCAAATCCTCTTGCTGGAGATTGGCTAGAGTACACGTGTACCAAAGTTCTGCTACTATTAAAAAGGGACACATACCCATGCACTGTCCCACCTTGAACATATGTGAGGATGCCTTAGGCCTGAGCCTAAGCAACTCCATTTTAAAAACTCAAGTTTGAAACTTTTAATCTTACCAGGCTTGCCTAGAGGAGCCCTCCAGTATGGCCCTCAGGCACAAACAAGTCACTTCTCTCCACCCTGATAAACTTTTGGTGATCCTGGCCTGATAAGACTTAAAGGCGAAAAGATCAGGGTGGGGACCACCAGACCAGATGTTTTAACCCCAGGGTAAATGATGTCACTGAGAGATCCGCTGGCAGCTGATAAGGATTGAAAGAGGGGTTAAAAACCCCCAAATTTGGTATAAATAATAGAGCAAATGAACAGACATTCAGCGAGCTGACAATGATGCCCTCACGCTGAGAGCCTGATGAGGACCTGGACTGACATCCCAAACACTTTTCATCATTGCCTGATCCTCTGCATTTTCCTCACCGCTCTCAGACTCTACAGTCACATCTTGACCCTGGTCGCAACTTATCCCTACAACCTTGTCCTCAACTGGTCATCAACTCCACCCCAGGAGAAACTTGCCTTGGTTCCTGACCTGATCAATGGGGTCTAAGTGAATGTGCATCTGTTGGACTTAAAGCCTAAGGCTTGA
Source organism: Urocitellus parryii (assembly GCF_045843805.1). Classification (NCBI taxonomy): domain Eukaryota; kingdom Metazoa; phylum Chordata; class Mammalia; order Rodentia; family Sciuridae; genus Urocitellus; species Urocitellus parryii. The sequence goes on from NC_135542.1 coordinate 11,251,839, forward strand.
GACTTTTGATCTGACACTTGAACTTAGCCTGCAGAGGGAATGTCTGTCATTAGCCTGTCATGATTAAGTGTGTTTACAGTGCTTAGAATGAATCTAGAATTGTTTTCTCTGAATTAATTATGTCTATTGCAGTGCCTAGCATCAAGGATTGTTGTTTTCTTAATTAAGAACCTATAGAGTGAAATTGTATTGAGTGATTTGAGTGAATAAAGTATTGAAAAGGGCAGAAGCACGTGGACATTTCTTTGTTTCTCCCCCTGGACTGCATGAATCACACCTTTTGCCCCTCTTGAAAACACACTGGTAAGGAAGTCAGTTATGGATTTCAATAGCCTTTTCAAGGTAAGTATAGTGACTCCTCTTTGGGGCTTTGTTGAAGGGGGTGAGCCCTAGCCAAGGCCAAAGGTGAGACATGTTATCAGGCTGTGTACAAGAGCCTTTTTAAAAAATTAAAATGATGTTCCTGTTCTACTCATGAATTTTAGTCTTTGCATTTATAGGGTGAGTTGTGTTAACATCCAGTAGAGTTTCTTATGACATCCTATGAAGTCTCAGTCCAACTTCATAGGGTGGATCTTCCCCAAGGAACCTCTTGATCCTGGTTACATATTGGTCATTATACAATTTCAAAGTAGTGAACTATCACCATGATGCGCTGGGCATGAACATCTATCTGGTGTACAGTGCCATCCTCACAATGGAGACCAGCATAGAATGATTTCGAGGTCCCAGTCCTCTGGTTCCATTGCTTTGGACTGAAGTGAGGCAGAACATCATGGCAGAAACATGTGGTAGGGCAAAGCTGCTCAGCTCATGGCAGCTGGGAAGGAGAGAGAGAGAGAGAGAGAGAGAGAGAGAGAGAGAGAGAGAGAGAGAGAGAGGGCTAAATCACTTCATTTTGTTATTGAGTCAGACATTAAGGCCTGGTGATGGAAATGCAAATGTAACTAAGTTACAATCCTTGCCATGAACATATGGTTAAAAAATGGACATATATTAATTATCTATAGCAATAAAACAAATTCACCATACTACTACTTTCTCACTCTTTCTGTAGCACAGAGATGTCTTTGTTTTGGGATGTCTACGGCCTCAGCTGGATGACCTGAGGCTGGATGTAGAGGTCACTCATAAATCTGGTAGTCGATGCTGGCTGTTGGCTCCAGCCTGAGGACTCAGCTAGGGCTGTTTACTGAAATGCCGACATGCGGCCTGGGATTCCTCACAACATGGTGGCTGAGTTCCAAAGGAAGTATCTCAAGAGATAAGTGCAGAAGAAGCTGCATTACCTTTCATGATCCAGTCTTGGAAGATATTCAGTGTCATTTCTGCTGCTTTCTATTGGTTGAAGAAGTTACAGACGTGCAGCCAAGTTTGAGGGGAGAAAACAATGACCTGACCTTTTGATACAAGACTGTTGATGTCAACAAATAAGACATGCACTGGCGATGGATACACAATGGTGTGGCTATCTATATTACTTACTACAGGAGGTGGGCTTGAAAAGTAATTACATCAGAATAATTATGGATAATAATGATGTCATAGAGATCCCACTGTCACTACTAACAAAAATAATAACAGCAGGCTATGGGGCTCCAATTTGTCCTGTTGCACCTGTTGTTATTTTCTTCTTTTTTTTCACCGCTTTATTGAGCCATCTTTTAAAAACCATACAATTTACCCACTTAAAGTGTATGATTTGGTGGGTTTTTAATATATTCACAGAGTTGTGCAACCACTACCCACATCTAATTTTGGAATATTTTCAACACCCCCCAAAAGAAATCCAGTACACATTACCATTTCTTCAATGTTACTCCCCAGCCCCTAGCAACTACTGATCTACTTTCTGTCTCCATGGATTTGCCTATTCCAGAATTTTAGTAAAAAGCACACAATAAGAAATCTTTTGTGACTAACTTCTGTCTCTAAGCAATAATGTTTTTAAGGTTCATCCATGTTGCTATGGGTTATTTCTTAGTCCTCAGAACAATTTGAGTTGATGAGTGTTCTTCATTTCCAATAGAAGCATTCAGAAGAGAATTTCTAAAACCTCTTAGCTGCCACAGTTTCCTTATTTATTTTACTTATTTTTTATGATGGAAGAAGAGTGATCTGTATATAATAAGCATATAATGAGTATTTGTGAAGAAATGAGGCTGTAGTTCCCAAAGTGCAGCCCCTGGAAGTCTTAATTTTTAACGAATTAATTATTTGCTGTTGTATGGATCACAACCAGGGCCTTGTACATGCTAGGCAAGTGCTTAACCACTGAGCTACACCCCTAGCCGACTTTATTGATTTCCTGGGCCCTCAACTCTGAGCCAGGGATGGGGTCCAAACAATGATATCACAGAAATTGATTCATTAGGTAATATATTCATGAGTATTGTTCGAACATTCCTGTTCTCTAGATACTTGGCTCCTCTCCCTAGAGGCAATCAATTTTATCAATTCTTTTGAATACAATTTTTTACAGAGATATTTTCTACATATGAATATATATGCATTTAATATTCCTTTGCTTTACCAATTTTTCCACAAGAGCCCTGCTAAACACATTTTAATGTGCACTATTCATATTTAAATATAAATTCTTAAAGAATAATAAAACCAACACCTCTCTGCCCATCTCTCAGGTTAGGAAACAGACCTTAACTGCCATCAGAGAAATTCCCTGAGTTCTTCCTCTCCACCACCACCAGGGGGCCCTAGACTGGACTGTAGTAGTTAACCAATCTTTGGGCTTCTTACTTTCCCAGTCATGTATATATACCTAGATTGGAAATCATTTGGTTGAGCCTGTTTTTGAACTCTACATAAATGAAATCATTTTCCATATGTTTATTTCATAAGTTGTTTCTTCCTTCTAATATTGTTTTTGAGAAACAGCTGTACTGTGTTTGTTTTCACTGCTGTCTGGAATTCCATTTTATATGTGACATGGTTTATTAATCTCCTGATGATGGACATTTGGACTGTTGTAAATTTTGCTTCTATGGACAATGCTATTTTGAACATTGTTGCACAAGCCTCCTGACACACACCGAGTGTTTGGAGCTATGCTGTCCTGTGCAGTGGGCACCAGCCTTATCTGCCAGACAATATCCTTAAACATGGTAATTTTGAGAGATACTGCTAGGTCTAAAATGTCCAATAGACTTTGAAGACGGTATGAAAGAAAAGGAAGGTGAAAAATTTCACTAACCATGTTTTAATATTTACTGTATGCTGAAATGATAAGATGTTGGCTCTAATGGGCTAAATAAAATGCAGTCGGCCCTGTAATTAGACCCACAAGTGTTGCATCTGTACTGAACGTGTACAGACCTTTTTTTAATTCCCTAAAAGCATAACAACTTTTTGGGGGGTAGGGGGTTGCTGGGGATTGAACCCAGGGGGCTCTACAACAGAGATATATCCCCAACCCTTTTAAAATTTATTTTTAGACAGTGTCTCACTAAGTTGCTGAAACCGACCTCAAACTTGCCACCCTCCTGCCTCAGCAGAGGCACGGGAATGACAGGCACACCTTGAGCTGCATCCCAACTACTCACATAGGATGTCATGTGTCAGATATTACAAGGAATTTAAAGATGATTTCAAGTGGGGGGGGCACTGGGGTTGTGGCTCAGCAGTAGAGCACTCGCCTAGCACATGCGAGGCCCTGAGTTCAATCCTCAGCACCACATAAAAATAAGTAAAATAAAGCTTGCTTAACCTGAATTGAATCTTGTCCTAAAAGCATAATTTCTTGGCAAGAAAACAAAAAGGGGCTGTGATTCCATTCTTTTATGCTGTAAGAATTTAGAGGGAAAAAGAAAATGAGAAATAAACTTACGAAAATGACAATCATTTTTGATAGCACTCATTTAATTCTGCTTCCACATTCTGGGAAGAAATCAGGTCCCTAAGTTTGTATGTGTTGAAGAGAACCCCCTGGGCAGGCCACTCCCGCCTTGGGAAGCCTGTTTTTCAGGATTTCCCTCAGCTTGTTTGCACCATCGTTACTCAGTGAGTTGGTTGACCTGAGGAGAGGGGGACCTTCCATCAGTCCCGCAGGGAAGCCTTGCCATCCTCCTCAGATGAAAGACTACCTCTGTCATGTGTTTCCCACTTGGCTCATGGACTTGTGACTCATCTCTTGATAATTGATGTGCCTCAAACCACAGACATGCAGGACTCTGGAATCACGCAATTCAATTCATCTGGGAAGAACTCAGAGCTTATGTGGTCTCAGAGCATCTGCTGCCTCCTTATGTGGTGAAGCTGCCTGGGACATCTGATTTGAAATATCACAGAAGGGAAAACAGTTTTAAGTGTCTTAGAGCCTGATGAGCAACACTGGTTACAGAGTGTCAGGTAAACAGAACCCTAAGAGTTGCTTCTGTCACCCTCCTTTCTAGGATGAGCAGGGAGACAATACAAGGTTAAAAAGAGCCGAGCATTTGTAAAAGGCTGTTGTTACTCTGACTTCAACCTTGACCTCTGTGGCAGGTGGTTTGCAGCCCATGGTTTCATTCATCCCTAAGTGCAGCTGAGCAGTCTTGCTCCAATGCCTGGGAGACACTTGCACTGAGGCCTCCACCCACACACTAGCAGTCCCCTGATAATTTCTCACATCAACATGTACCTTGCTCCATCAAAATGTATCCCTCCTGTTGCCATGTTCTCTGTCATGTCTTCGCTTGTAGCTATCCTAAGGGAGAGGGTAAAACAGTGAGAGAGAAAGAGAGAGAAACACAATTTTAAACCCACTAATGTAACTAGGCACCGTGGTGCATGTGTGTAATCCCAGAGACTTGGGAGGTTGAGGCAGGAGGATCACAAGTTCAAGGCCAACCTCAGTAACTTAGTGAAGCCTTAAGTAACTTATTGAGACCCTATCTCAAATTTTTTAAAGGCAGGGGGGCTAAGTGGTTAAGTACCCCTGGGGTCAATCCCCCATATCAAAACCAAACAATAATATGCGCTAATGTGACTTGCCATTTTCTTGTCTATAAAGTAAAAATAAAACTGCCTACAAGTAGTCTAATTAAATTTAAATACATTTAGGCCTGCAGTTGGGGAAATGCCCAGGCTACCTCAGGTTTGGTGATTTCTTGTAAAGAGTCCTAAAGGAAATGAGAAAGCACAGGAACCTGCCTCCGCAGATGCTGGGCGGTGGCAGGAAGAACTGGAATGTTCCTTGGAGACCTTCTGTCTTCCCTGGGACTCAGGAGGCCTCCTTCTCTGTATTGAAACCTTCCGTTTCTAACAGCCACTGGCTTTTCTGCTTGCTTTCTCCTCTCCTGTCCACTCCCCCGCTCATGGCTCCTCTGGCCTCATGGCTTCTGCCTACTGCTCTCTCTCTCTCTCTCTCTCTCTCTCTCTCTCTCTCTCTCTCTCTCTCTGGTTCTTTCTGCCTCTGTCTTTCCCTCTGTGTCTAACATTCAGACCCCAGAGTTTCATGGGCTACTCTCCAGCACAATTGCCCACGGAATTCTCCTAACTTGCCCATTGCCGCTGGCCCATAGAAATTGCTTTCTGTGAGATGCATCAGGGATGGAATGACATCCTTCTATGTCTATCACAGTTGGTGCTATGGCTTGAACGTTTATCTCCTCCAAATTTATGCTGGAATTTAATTGCCAGGGGAGCATTATTAGGAGGTAGAAGGCTGAGGGTGTAGCTCAGGGGCAAAGCTTGTGCTCACATGTGTGTAGTGAGCCGTTTCTGTGTACTGTGGCCGCCATTACAAGATGGCGCTGAATAGCACCGTGGCCTGTGATAAACAACTCCTTATTTTGGGAGAGTTGGCACGTAGCTGTAAATTACCCTATGAGAAAGATCCACGTGGCAGTTGTGCATTGGGGCTTTATCTGCTTTATTAAGGCTGGGGCACGTAGTAGTAGTAGTAGGAGGAGGAGTAGCAGTAGTAGTAGTAGTAGTAGTAGGAGTAGCAGTAGTAGTAGTAGTAGTAGTAGTAGTAGTAATAGGAGTAGTAGTAGGAGTAGCAGTAGAAGTAGCAGTAGGAGTAGTAGTAGAAGCTAGAAGACATGTCAAAATAAAGGCCTGAATAAACTGCTGAAGGAAGAATCCTGTGTCGTGTTTCCTTTGCTGGCGAGGGGACGCGGCACATGTGCAGGGCCCTTAAACAAAAAAAAGTTGGGCCCTTAAGAGATGATTAGGTCTTGAGGGCCACACTCTCATGGATGGTACTGGCACCCTAACAAGGGCTCAGCTTGGTCCCCTCTTGCCCTTTCTCATCTTCTTGGCTTCTGTCATGATTCAACAAAAAGACCTTTTCCAGATGCTGAATCTTGGTTGCGCTTTTTTGTCTCCACAACTATTAGCCAATAAATTTCTAATTAGTTTAAATTACCCAGTCCAGAGATCAAAGATGGCAGAATAGAGGAGGTCCTGTTTCTGGCTGCTGTGTGGCGTGAAACCAGGAAAACAGGCAGCTTCTCCACAAGGTCTCACCTAGACGGAATACAACATCTCAGAGAGTATGAGAGGACCCCTATATGGCCAATTTTCGCAGAAATCACCAGCGCTGCAACCACCCGCACAGAAATCAGAGTCTCTGCACTCAAGTAAGTCTCCGGACTCTGGACCCAAAGCCCGCAGTTCTAGCTCACCCACAGCTCTCAAGCAGCTTAGCAAAATCACTATCAGTACCTCTGCACAACTCCAGGCTGTACTCTGCTCCACGCAGATCACTTGGCTGTTACCTACCCACAGCACAAGCCTGTCGCCCTGCTCCTCCCACCTCACCAGACACCCTGGCACTGGAAGCAGACCATCTTGGAAAACCATCTTGGAAAACTTTTCTTGCCATTTTTGGTGGGCATGGCTCTCAGATATGATCTCCATCTGAGCAGCATCAGCGATAACTCGGAGATATGATCTCCATCCCCCACCAGCATCAGGGTTAACTCGGCACAGTGACCACCCAGCACAAAAACAGCTCTCAGTTGGACAGGACTGCATTGTGACCAGGGCGCCGCCCACCTGGTGTGAGCCTGGGGGTAAGAGGTCGAAGTTGGGATCTGATAAGTAAGAAAGGGGAGGGGACTAAAGTCTAGAGCATAACAGAGAGACCAGGATCTTGGAAATCTCCAGGCAAGAGAGGGAGACGATACCAGGGGCTCAAGTCAGACGAGTAGTTACAAAAAGAGACCCTTGAGGTGCAACTTCCCTCTGAGACTGGTGGGCGGCACTCCCCACTACCAGATGCTCTACACCGGGTCCAGTCTTCTCACCCTGGTTACCTACACCATCTTGAGGGCAGAGACACCAGCATAAAACAGACAACCCCACCTAGTGGATGAGAAGAGAAGCAGGAAAGAAATGGATCTCTAAGAGTATTTTTTTCTTCTTTCTCTTCTACCCTTCTATCCTCTGGCCTTCACATCCACAACATACGTGAAACCAAGAACTTTGCATGAGGACTGAGTCACTTGAATAATATAATATAGAGAAGCTGCATAAGCCCTTTTTTCTTTTTTCTTTTTCTTCTCTTTCTTTCTTTCCCTTTTTTTCCTCTTTCTTCTTTCACTCTCCAAATTTTACTATTTTTACATCCTGTATTTTTCTAAATACATATGTGTGTTTGTTTTATGTACTCTACTGTCTTTCCATGTACTTGTCTACCCTAAATTACTTCCTGTCTATTCTCCTGCTACTAACCCTCTTCATTAGATTTCTCCTTCACATTTCCTAAGATATATTAACTCTATACCCTCACATCTGTCTCAGCATATCATCCTACACCCGACCCCCAGTTCATTGTCCACTGCCAGAAAATGTAAATCTTTTTACGAAACTACTGATTATATTTTAAATAATAATTGAATCCAAAATTTTTAGACATTGAGACTAAACTGTAAATGTCTTAATAATAACAATTTGTTCATAAGTAATGTATTATTGATATTGTTAACATTGTCCTTCCCCACGAAGGAGGGATCTTAGAACCCTACAAGAGCATATAAATCTATAGGGTAAAAAACAATAACATATCAGATCCACAGAGCTGGAAAGGAAGACACATGAGCAACATGAAAAGACAAGGGAAGAAAGTGTCCCAAACAAATCAAGACAACATATCATTAGAAGAATTGGCAGCTACAGCAGAGATTCTAAAAAAAAAAGCAGAAATTCTAGAAATAAAAGAAATAATAAACCAAATTAAAAACTCAAATGAAAGCATTACCAACAGAGTAGACTACTTAGAAGACAGGACATCAGACAATGAAGATAAAATATATTATCTTGAAAAGAACATAGATCACACAGCAAAAATGATAAGAAACCACAAGCAGAACTTTTAAGAAATATGAATAGTGTAAAAAGACCAAATTTAAGACTTATTGGCTTAGAGGAAGGCATAGAGGCCCAAACCAAAGGAATGAATAATCTATCAATAAAATAATATCAGAAAACTTTCCAAACATGAAGACTGAATTGGAAATCCAAATTCAAGAAGGCTACAGGACACTGAATGTACAAAATCACAACAGATCCACACCAAGGCACATTATAATGAAAATGCCCAACATACAGAAAGAATAAGGAGAGAATTTTAAAAGCTATAAGAGAAAGGAATCAGATTACATATAGAGGAAAACCAATTAGGACAACAGCAGATTTTTCAACACAGACCCTGAAAACTAGAAGATCCTGGAACAACATATATCAAGCTCTGAAAGATAATGGGTGCCAACCAAGAATCTTGTATCCAGAAAAATTAAGTTTTAGATTTGAAGATGAAATTAAAACCTTCCACAATAAACAAAAGTTAAAAGAATTTATAGCTAGAAAACCATCACTACAAAACATCCTTGGCAAAATATTTTATGAAGAGGAAATGAAAAACAACAATGAAAATCAGCAGAGAGAGGTAGTACACTAAAGGAAAACCTAATCAAAGAGGAAAACCAAGTCAAGTTAAACACCAAGAATAAACAAAAATGGCTGGAAATACAAACTATGTCTCAATAGTAACCCCAAATGTTAATGGCTTAAACTCACCAATCAAAAGACATAGGCTAGCAGATTGGATTTAAAAAAATCCAACAATATGCTGCCTCCAGGAGACTCATCTGATAAGAAAAGACATACACAGATTGAAAGTGAAAGGTTAGGAAAAATCATACCACTCATATGGACTGTGGAAGCAAGCAGGGGTTTCCATACTCATATCAAATAAAGTAGACTTCAAGCCAAAGTTAATTAAAAGGGATAAAGATGGACATTAAATTACCCAGTCCATGGGATTCTGTTATAGTAGCACAACATGGACCAAGATACTAGGTTTGGTTTTCCCCATGGGCTTTCTCCCATCTTTCCCAGTCCACAAACATTTAAGAGCACCTGAGATGTGCCAAGTCCTCTGCCAAGTCCTGGAGCTCCAAAGATATGTAAGACAGAAAACGGATGAACAGTCTGTTCATCCATCCAAAAAAGAGAGCTGAGATACAGCAGTGTATTAGTTTCCTAAGGCTACTGAACAAATGACCTCAAACTGAGTGGTTTAAAACAATAGAAATGTGTCCTCTCACAGTTTTAGAGGCAGGAAATCCAAGATCATGTGGTCAGCAGGACCATCATCCTAAAGGCTCTGGGGAAGAAACCTTCTTTGCCTCTTCCTAGATTCATTGGCTTGTAGCCACATCTACCCTAATATGACCTTCTCTATATGTCCCCCGTGTATTTATGTGGCCTTCCTTTAAGGATGCCAATCATTACAACTATGACTCACCCTAATCCAATATGACCTCAGTTTTATGCCATCTGCAGAGACTCTATTTCCAAATAAGGCCACATTTATTCATGAGTTTTGGCCATTTTCAACCCTGTGGTCAGGGGGCTGCTGTTACATAGGAGTATGGAAGGCACTTCCACTATCCAAGTGATGGCTCTCTGCGGCCTAACCCTTTCACAGAGAGTCCAGCATAACTGAACAGCTTAGCAGAAGCAATAATGGTAATGCAGAGTTAACATATGTTGAATGATATAGTGACAGGCACATGAGAGGTGCTCTGTATGGAACATTGAATTTTGCTCTCACAAAAATACCAAAAATAGATAACAGCATTCCCTTTTTTGTAGGTAATGAAATAAAGGCCCAGAGAGGTTGTTAGGTGCTTAAAGTCAAATAGCTGGTTAAGAGCACAGTAGAGTCTAAGGCTTTAAGCATTCACAAACATTTCCAGGGAGCCTGGAGCTGGATGACCTGTACAATTTCAAATCCCCTATGTAAATATGAAAAAAAAACCTATGTCTTAGGGTATCAAAGACTCATGTGAATAGTCATCATCTAGAACTGTCCTAATATGATAGCCCTAGCCATGTATGGCTGTTGAGCACTTGAAATGTGGCTAATTTAGACTGAGATGTACTGTAAGTCTAAGATACACAAACTTACTATGGAAAAGAAGATTGTAAAATATCTTAACTTCTATATTCATTACATACTGAAATAATATTTTGGAACCATTGGCCAAATAAAGTATCATATTAAAATGCATCTCACTTTTTCAACATGGCTCATAGAAAATTTCAAATTAAATATGTGGCTCACATTGTATTTCTTTTGCCCAGGTATAGTTTCCACTGGGATTGGAGGTGAGTATTTTGGAGGAATTGACAGGTACTAGGCAATGACAAAATTAAGTTAGGACTAGGGGGGATATGGGGGAAGTGTCGGGGAGTGATATTGGCCAAATTATAGTTATATTGTGTGCATGCATGAATATGTAATAACAAATCCCACCATTATGTACAACTAAAATGTACCAATGAAAATGTGAGAAAAAAGATATAAGCAAGAAAATATTGAAGAAATAAAAGATGAATTTAAAGAAAAAAAAAGTAAGTTAGGCCCCTATGACATTGACTTTGTGCAGCCATGCAGGTGAGAGATTTTAGTGCCTGGCTGTTAGAAATGATGAAATAAATCAGTGAGTCCTGGAATTTCAGGGTTAAAAATTGCCTTACCAATTATCTGATCAAATACAGGACAGAGTCTGACTGTTCACGTTCTAGTATCAGCTCCATCACTTATTAGATGGGAGGTCTTGGGAAAATACATTAATACCTTTTCTTGTAAGTCTGGTAGGTAGGAATTCAGGGATACCAAGATGGTCGAGACAGGGTATTAAAAAGAAGCTGCTGGAGGGCTGGGGCTGTAACTCAGTGGCAGAGCACTTGCCTAGCATGTGTGAGGCACTGGTTTTGATCCTCAGCACCACATAAAAATAAACAAATAAAGGCATTCTGTCCATCTGCAACTAAAAAAAAATAAAAATAAGCTGCTGGAGGACAAGACAAAGACAGGAGTCCTGTCCCCATTTACAAAATAAATCCTATCACCAAGACAACTCCCACCACTAAGGATATCACCATGACAACTCTCACCACAGGTTCAAACTTTAAAATGGCCAATGGGAAGTAAAGTGGGCAATATTCTTTTTGTTTTTTTAATTAGTTATTGATGAATATTTTGTTTATTTATATGCAGTGCTGAGAATCAAATCCAGTGCCTCACACATGCTAGGCGAGTGCTCTACCACTGATCCACAACCCCAGCCCAAGTGGGCAGTATTCTATTTAGGTTTTATTTTTTATTTATTTTTTAATTTTTTATTCTAATTTGTTATATATGACAGCAGAATGCATTTACAATTCATAGTACATATACAGAGCACAATTTTTCATATCTCTGGTTGTTTACAAAGTATATTCACACCAATTCATGTATTCATACATGTACTTAGGGTAATGATGTCCATCTCATTCCACTGTCTTTTCTACCTCCATGTCCCCTCCCTTTCCTCCCACATCTCTGCCCCATCTAGAGTTCATCTAATCCTCCCATGCTCCCCCTCCCAAACCCATTATGAATCAGCCTCCTTGTATCAGAGAAAATATTTAGCATTTATTTTTTGGGGGATTGGCTAACTTCACATAGAATTATATTCTTCAACTCCATCCATTTACCTGCAAATACCATGATTTTATTCTCTTTTATTGCTGTATAATTTTCCATTATAGATATATATATAGATATATATATATCTATATATATATATCACATTTTCTTTGTCCATTCATCTATTGAAGGGCATCTAGGTGGTTCCACAGTTTAGATATTGTGAATTGAGCTGCTATAAACATTGATGTGACTGTGTCCCTGTAGTAATCTATTTTTAAGTCCTTTGGTTATAGACCGAGGAGAGGAATAGCTGGGTCAAATAGTGGTTCCATTCCCAGTTTTCTAAAAAATCTCCATACTGCTTTCCATATTGGCTGCACCATTTTGCAGTTCTACCAGCAATGTATGAATATCCCTTTTTCTTCACATCCTCGTCAAAATTTATTGTTGTTTATATTCTTGATAGCTGCCATTCTGACTGGAGTGATTTGCATTTCTGTAATTGCTAGAGATGTTGAATATTTTTTCATATATTTGTTGTTTGATTGTATATCACCATCTGATAAGTGTCTGTCAATTCCTTGGCCCATTTATTGATTGAGCTATTTGTTTTTTTGGTGCTTAGCTTTTTGAGTTATTTATATACCCTACAGATTAGTGCTCTATCTGATGTGTAAGTGGTAAAAATTTGCTCCCAAGTTGTAGGCCCTCTATTCACTTCACTGATTGTTTCTTGTGCTGAGAAGAAGCTTTTTAATTTGAATCCATCCTACTTATTAATTCTTGTGCTATAGGACTCTCATTAAGGAAATAGGGGCCTAATCCAATATGATGGAGATTTGGGCCTACTTTTCTTCTATTAGGTGTAGGATCTCTGGTTTTATTCCTAAGTCCTTGATCCACTTTGATTTGAATTTTGTGCATGGTTAGAGATAGGCGTCTAATTTCATTTTGTTGCATATGGATTTCCAGTTTTCCCAGGACCATTTGTTGAAGAAGTTATTTTTTCTCCAATGTATGTTTTTGGCACCTTTGTCTAATATAAGATAGCTTTAATTATATGGGTTAGTCTCTGTGTCCTCTATTCTTTTTTAAATATTTATTTTTTAGTTGTAGTTGAATACAATACCTTTATTTTATTCGTATATTTTTATGTGGTGCTGCAGACAGAACCCAGGGTCTTGAAGGTGCAAGGCGAGTGCTCTACCACTGAGCTACAACCCCAGCCTTCTGTGTCCTCTATTCTGTACCATTGGTCTACCAATCTGTTTTGGTGCCAATACCATGCTGTTTTTGTTACTATTGCTCTTTAGTGTAGTTTAAGTTCTGGTATAGAGATGCCACCTGCTTCACTCTTCTTGCTAAGGATTGCTTTAGCTATTCTGGGTCTCTTATTTTTCCAAATGAATTTCATTACTGTTATTTTTTTTAATTTTATTTTTTTATTGGTTGTTCACAACATTACAAAGCTCTTGAAATAAAATATTTCATACATTAGACTGAAGTGGGTTATGAACTCCCAATTATACCCCAAATGCAGATTGCAGAATCACGTCGGTTACACATCCACAATTTTACATAATGCCCAATTAGTAATTGTTGTATTCTGCTACCTTTCCTATCCCCTACTATCCCCCATCCCCTCCCCTCCCATCTTCTCTCTCTACCCCATCTACTGTAATTCATTTCTCTCCTTGTTTATTTTCCCATTCCCCTCACAACCTCTTATATGTAATTTTGTATAGCAATAAGGGTCTCCCTTCATTTCCATGCAATTTCCCTTTTCTCTCCCTTTCCCTCCCATCTCATGTCTCTGTTTAATGTTAATCTTTTCTTCCTGCTCTTCCTCCCTGCTCTGTTCATAGTTGCTCTCATTATATCAAAGAAGACATTTGGTATTTGTTTTTTAGGGATTGACTAGCTTCACTAAGCATAATCTGCTCTAGTGCCATCCATTTCCCTGCAAATTCTATGATTTTGTCATTTTTTATTGCTGCATAGTACTCCATTGTGTATAGATGCCACATTTTTTTTATCCATTCATCTATTGAAGGGCATCTGTGTTGGTTCCACAGTCTAGCTATTGTGAATTGTGCTGCTATGAACATCGATGTGGCAGCATCCCTGTAGCATGCTCTTTTAAGGTCTTCAGGGAATAGTCCGAGAAGGGCAATAGCAGAGTCAAATGGTGGTTCCATTCCCAGCTTTCCCAGGAATCTCCAAACTGCTTTCCAAATTGGCCACACCAATTTGCAGTCCCACCAGCAATGTACAAGAGTACCCTTTTCTCCACATCCTCACCAGCACTTGTTGTTGTTTGACTTCATAGTGGCTGCCAATCTTACTGGAGTGAGATGGTATCTTAGGGTGGTTTTGATTTGCATTTCTCTGACTGCTAGAGATGGTGAGCATTTTTTCATGTACTTGTTGATTGACTGTATATCCTCCTCTGAGAAGTGTCTGTTCAGGTCCTTGGCCCATTTGTTGATTGGGTTATTTGTTTTCTTATTGTCTAATTTTTTGAATTCTTTGTATACTCTGGATATTAGGGCTCTATCTGAAGTGTGAGGAGTAAAGATTTGTTCCCAGGATGTAGGCTCCCTATTTACCTCTCTTATTGTTTCTCTTGCTGAGAAAAAACTTTTTAGTTTGATTAAGTCCCATTTGTTGATTCTAGTTATTAACTCTTGTGCTATGGATGTTCTATTGAGGAATTTGGAGCCTGACCCCACAGTATGTAGATCAGAGCCAACTTTTTCTTCCATCAGACGCAGAGTCTCTGATTTGATATCAAGCTCCTTGATCCATTTTGAGTTAACTTTTGTGCATGGCGAGAGAAAGGGATTCAGTTTCATTTTGTTGCATATGGATTTCCAGTTTTCCCAGCACCATTTGTTGAAGATGCTATCTTTCCTCCATTGCATGCTTTTAGCCCCTTTATCAAATTTAAGATAGTTGTAACTTTGTGGATTAGTCTCTGTGTCCTCTATTCTATACCATTGGTCCACCCGCCTGTTTTGTTACCAGTACCATGCTGTTTTTGTCACTATTGCCCTGTAATATAGTTTGAAATCCGGTATCGCTATACCGCCTGATTAACACTTCCTGCTTCGAATTGCTTTTGCTACTCTGGGTCTTTTATTTTTCCATATGAATTTCATGATTGCTTTAACTATTTCTACAAGAAATGCCATTGGGATTTTGATTGGCATTGCATTAAACCTATAGAGAACTTTTGGTAATATCGCCATTTTGATAATGTTAGTTCTGCCTATCCATGAACAGGATACATTTTTCCATCTTCTAAGATCTTCTTCTACTTCTCTCTTTAGGGTTCTGTAGTTTTCATTGTATAAATCTTTCACCTCTTTTGTTAGGTTGATTCCCAAGTATTTTATTTTTTTGGAGGATATTGTGAATGGAGTGTTTTTCCTCATTTCCGTTTCAGAAGTTTTGTCGCTGATATACAGAAATGCCTTTGATTTATGCGTGTTGATTTTATATCCTGCCACTTTGCTGAATTTATTTATTAGTTCTAGTAGTTTCTTTGTAGACCCTTTTGGGTCTTCTAGGTATAGAATCATGTCATCTACAAATAGTGATAATTTAAGTTCTTCTTTTCCTATTTTTGTGCCTTTAATTTCTTTCGTCTGTCTAATTGCTCTGGCCAGAGTTTCGAGAACTATATTGAATAGAAGTGGTGACAGAGGGCATCCTTGTCTTGTTCCAAATTTTAGAGGGAATGCCTTCAACTTTTGTCCATTCAGAATGATGCTAGCCTGAGGCTTAGCATAGATAGCTTTTACAATGTCAAGGTAAGTTCCCGTTATCCCTAGTTTTTCAAGTGTTTTGAACATAAAGTGATGCTGTACTTTGTCAAATGCTTTCTCTGCGTCTATCGAGATGATCATATGGTTCTTATCTTTAAGTCTATTGATGTGGTGAATAACATTTATTGATTTCCGTATATTGAACCAGCCTTGCATCCCAGGGATGAATCCTACTTGATCATGGTGCACAATTTTTTTGATGTGTTTTTGTATTTGATTCGCCAGAATTTTATTGAGGATTTTTGCATCTAGGTTCATTGGAGATATTGGTCTGTAGTTCTCTTTCTTTGAGGTGTCTTTGTCTGGTTTCGGAAGCAGGGTGATGTTGGCCTCATAGAATGAATTTGGAAGAGCTCCCTCTTTTTCTATTTCCTGAAATAACTTGAAAAGTATTGGTATTAATTCTTCTTTAAAGGTTTTGTAAAACTCTGCTGTATACCCATCCGGTCCTGGGCTTTTCTTGGTTGGTAGTCTTTTGATGGCTTCTTCAATTTCATCCATTGATATTGGTCTGTTCAAATTTTGTGTATCCTCCTGGCTCAGTCTGGGCAAATCATATGACTTAAGAAATTTATCGATGTCTTCACTATCTTCTATTTTATTGGAATATAAGTTTTCAAAATAATTTCTCATTGTCTTCTGTATTTCTGTAGCATCTGTTGTGATATTGCCTTTTTCATCCCGTATGTTAGTAATTTGAGTTCTCTCTCTTCTTCTCTTCGTTAGCATGGCTAAAGGTCTGTCGATCTTATTTATTTTTTCGAAGAACCAACTTTTAGTTTTGTTAATTTTTTCAATAGTTACTTTTGTTTCAATTTCATTTATTTCTGCTCTGATTTTAATTATTTCTTGCCTTCTGCTACACTTGCTGTTGTTTTGCTCTTCCTTTTCTAGGGCTTTGAGATGAAGTGTGAGCTCACTTATTTGTTGGTTTTTTCTTTTTTTGAGGAATGACCACCAGGCGATGAATTTTCCTCTTAAAACTGCTTTCATTGTGTCCCATAGATTCCGATATGTTGTGTCTGTATTTTCATTTATCTCTAAGAATTTTTTGATTTCCTCTTTTATGTCTTCTGTAACCCATTGATCATTCAGTAACATATTGTTCATTTTCCATGTGGTGTAGGATTTTTCCTTCCTTCTTTTATCATTGATTTCCAGTTTCATTCCATTATGATCAGATAAAATGCACGGAATTATCTCCACCCCTTTATATTTACTGAGGGTTTCCCTATTGCATAATATATGGACTATTTTTGAGAAGGAGCCATGTGCTGCTGAGAAAAAAAGAATATCCATTTGATGATGGTTGATATATTCTATATATGTCAGTTAAGTCTAGGTTATTGATTGTGATATTGAGTTCTATAGTTTCTTTATTCAACTTTTGTTTGGAGGATCTGTCCAATGGTGAGAGAGGTGTGTTGAAGTCACCCATAATTATTGTGTTGTGGTCTATTTGATTCTTGAACTTGAGGAGAATTTGTTTTATGAATGTTGCAGCACCGTTATTTGGTGTATAAATATTGATAATTGTTATGTCTTGTTGGTGAATGGTTCCTTTTAACAGTATATAATGTCCTTCTTTATCCCTTTTGATTAACTTAGTCTTGAAGTCGATTTTATTCGATATGAGGATGGCCACCCCTGCTTGCTTACGAGGACCATGTGCGTGGTATATTTTTTCCCATCCTTTCACCTTCAGCCTGTGTATGTCTTTTCCAATCAGATGTGTCTCCTGGAGGCAGCATATTGTTGGATTTGTTTTTTTAATCCATGATACCAGCCTATGTCACTTTATTGGAGAGTTTAAGCCATTAACATTCAGAGTTATTATTGATATATGGTTTGTACTTCCATCCATGTTTGATTATTTATCCTTTTTTAAAAAAATTTAGTTTGTTTCTCCATGATTATCTTTCCCCTCACCCTCTGTCTTTACCGAGGCACTTCCCTCTGATGGTTTTAGTTATTGTTTTTCATTTCTTCCTCATGTAGTGTTTTGCTCAAAATGCTTTGCAGTGCTGGTTTTCTGGCTGCAAATTCTTTTAACATTTGTTTATCATGAAAGATTTTTATTTCATTGTCATACCTGAAGCTTAATTTTGCTGGATACAGAATTCTTGGTTGGCATCCATTGTCTTTCAGTGTTTGAAATACATTGTTCCAGGATCTTCTTGCTTTCAGAGTCTCTGATGAAAAATCCGTTGTTAACCTTATTTGTTTACCCCTGAATGTAATCTGTCTCCTTTCTCTTGTAGCTTTTAATATTTTCTCTTTGTTCTGTATATTGGATATCTTCATAACGATGTGTCTTGGCTTTGGTCTACTGTGATTTTGTGTGCTCGGTGTCCTGTATGCATCTTCAATTTGTATATCTGTTTCCTTTTTTATTTCTGGAAAGTTTTCTGTAATTATTTCATTCAGCAGGTTACTCATTCCCTTGGTTTGAATCTCTGTACCTTCTTCTATCCCGATGACTCGTAAGTTTGTTTTTTTTATGTTATCCCATAACTCTTGGATGTTTTTCTCGTGATTTTTTACCAGCCTTTCTGAGTTGGCTAGACTCTTTTCAAGATGATATATTTTGTCTTCATTATCTGACGTTCTGGCTTCTACTTGCTCCACTCTGTTAGTGATACTCTCAATTGAGTTTTTAATTTGGTTTATCATTTCCTTCATTTCTAGAATTATTGTTTGATTATTTTTTATAATCTCTGTCTCCTGATAAAGATGCTTAACTTCTTCTTTTATCTGTTTATGTAATTCATTCTCAATGTGTTCTTTTGCTGCTTGAATTTGCTGTCTTGTATCCTCTTTAAGGTTCCATTCCATCTGTCTAAGGTGTTCCTTGAGTTCTTTATATGACAATTTTTCTGATGACTCTAGGTCCTCCTGAATATTTAGGCTGTCCTGCATTGTTTGTACTCCTTTTCTTCCTTGCTTTTTGAAGCTGCTCATGTTACTTCTTGTTCTGTTTGACTGCTGAGTTACTGTTTACTCCTATAAATTTATTTGATGCTTGGGAGGCAAGGTATTAGAAGGGAAGGGAAGAAGTCACTAAAGAGAATGAGAGTAAGCAGGTAGAATTCAAGGAAGGGGGGATAAGATAATTGAAAAGAAATGAAAAGACAAAAGAAGAAAAAAATAGGAAAAAAAATTTAAAAAAAGAAAAAAAATTTATAAAAAATAAAAAAAAATTAAAATTAAAATTGGAGGAAAAAAATTTTAAAAAATTGTAAAAAAAAATTAAAAAACAAGAAAGAAAAATGAAAATGAAAGAAAAATCCAAATCAAAAAAAAAAAAAGAAAAGAAAAAAAAAACTAATAAATGCAGTCTTAGAGTTTGATTAACTTCTCTTCCAGTAGGTGGTGCTGTGCCCACCAGGCCAAGTTTCTCCTGTCAATGTGCAGGAACCAATCACTGTGCAGCAACTCCTCCCAGACTGGGCGAGTCTCCAATCCTGAGTTCCTAGGGCCTCCTTTTGTGTCTAGTCACTTCCCCACTTTTCCTCTAGCCAGGCCCCTCTCACGGGTGCCACTCACCACAATACTGGGTATGCGCCAGGTCTGCTGCTCCCGGGAGCCCTGTATTCATGAATGACTGGGCACACTCTTCCAGTTTGCCATTCCCTCAGACCCTAAGTTTGTAGAGCTTGGGGCTGAGAATCCTCAGCGAATTTTACTGCCCCTCCGGTAGCCACGCCCCCGGTAGCTGGTGCAAGAGACCTCAGCTCTCAGCACTGGTGGGAGCAGTAGTTCCGCGGCGCGGGTCCCGTGCCACCTCTAATTCCCTCAGTCTGGCTACCGCGCTCACAGGAGAGCTGGGAGGGGCCCTTACGGGAGAGCTGGGAGGGGCCCTTAAGGTTTCCCCGATGTGTGGAGAGGGAAGGCTAGGGGATTACACACCTGTAGCCGCAGGATTCAATGAAGTTATCTCCTCCACCGCAGTCTGATGACGTCAGTTCTCTGCCATGGTGGTATCTCTTGCAAATGGCGACAGTTCGTTTCCCTTTGCCGGGTGACCAATGCAACGGGTGGGTCCTTACTGTCTCTCCCAAGCCCCGTTTGAAACCTGTGGCCACTACCTATGAAGGCTCGGTTGGCATTACCTCCGTAGGATCAGAAGGGCTGACCAGTTGTTTCAGCCGGATGGATTAGTGCTGAGTCGCAGCTGTTTGTCTGCGGGAAGCAGGCGAATGGGAGCTTGAATTCAGCCGATCCGGGCTCAGTGTGTGTTCTGAGAGGCCCAGACTGTTCGCCCCAGATCCACATCAGTTCAGCATTGCCTAGTGATCCTGAGCAAACAGATTTAGGCTGTTTACGACTCCCTATGCCTGCACAGCTGAAGAGGTCAGAGACTTGATCTCTCCGCGCCTGCCACCATGTTGCTCATTACTGTTTTTCCTTCTTCTATGTGGAATGTCATTGGGATGTTATTTGGAATTTGATTAAATCTGTGTAATGCTTTTGGTTGTATGGTCATTTTGACAATATTAATTCTGCCTATCCATGAACAAGGGAGATCTTTCCATCATCTTTTTTTTTTCTTTAAAGAGAGAGTGAGAGAGGGGAGAGAGAGAGAGAGAGAGAGAGAGAGAGAGAGAGAGAGAGAGAGGAGAGAATTTTTAATATTTATTTTTTAGTTAGTTCTCGGCAGACACAACATCTTTGTTGGTATGTGGTGCTGAGGATTGAACCCGGGCCGCACGCATGCCAGGGAACGTGCTACCACTTGAGCCACATCCCCAGCCCCGATCTTTCCATCTTCTAAGGTCTTCTTTAATTTCTTTCTTTAACATTTTGTAGTTTTCATTGTAGAGGTCTTTCACCTCTTTCATTAGGTTGATTCCCAAGTACTTTTTTTTTTTTTGAGGTTATTGTAAATGGGGTAGTTTTCCTCATTTCCATTTCAGAGGATTTGTCACTGATATACAGATATGCCTTTGATTTATGGGTTTTAACTTTGTATTCTGCTATTTTTCTGAATTCATTTACTAGTTCTAGAAGTTTTCTGATGAAATCTTTTGGGTCTTCTAGGTATAGAATCATATCATTGGCAAATAGTGCTAATTTGAGTCCTTCTTTTCCTATTAGTGTCCCTTTAATTTTTTTCATCTGTCTAATTGCTCTAGCCAGTGTTTCAAGAACTATGTTAAATAGAAGTGGTGAAAGAGGCCATCCCTGTCTTGTTGCAGTTTTTGGAGGGAATGCCTTCAATTTTTCTACATTTAGAATGATGTTGGCCTTGGGCTTAGCATGGATAGCTTTTACAATGTTAAGATATGTTCCTGTTATGCCTAGTTTCTCTAGTTTTTTTGAACATGAAAGGGTGCTGTATTTTGTCAAATGCTTTTTCTGCATCTATTGAGATGATCATATGGTTCTTATCTTTAAGTCTACTGATGTGATAAATTACATTTATTGATTTTCTTATGTTGAATCAAGCTTGCATCCCTGGAATAAACCCCACTTGATCTGGTGTACTGTCTTTTTTGATATGTTTTCATGTTCAATTTGCCAGAATTTTATTGAGAATTTTTGCATCTATGTTCATTAAGGATATTGGTCTGAAATATTCTTTTTCTTTTTTTTTTTTTTGATGTGTCTTTGCCTGGTTTTGGAATCAGGGTGTTATTGGCCTCATAGAATGAGTTTGGAAGTGCTTCCTCTTTTTCCATTTCCTGAAACAAATTGAAGAGTATTGTTCTTAGTTCTTTAACAATCTTGTAGAACTTGGCTGTGAATCCATCTGGTCCTGGGCTTTTCTTGGTTGATAGGCTTCTGATGGCATCTTCTATTTCATTGCTTGAAATTGATCTGTTTAAATTATGTATACCATCCTGATTCAATTTGGGCAAATAATATGACTCTAGAATTTTGTCAATGACTTTGATATTTTTTATTTTATTGGAGTACAAGTTTTCAAAATAATTTCTAATTATCTTTTGTATTTCTGTAGTGTCTGTTGTGATATTTCCTTTTTCATCATGTATGTTAGTAATTTGAGTTTTCTCTCTCCTTCTCTTCCTTAGCATGACTAAGGGTTTGTCAATTTTATTAATTTTTTCAAAGAACCAACTTTTTGTTTTGTCAATTGTTTCTTTTGTTTTTATTTCATTGATTTTAGCTCTAATTTTAATTATTTCCTGTCTTTACTGCTTTGCTGTTGATTTGTTCTTTTTCTAGGGCTTTGAGGTGTAATGTTAAGTCATTTATTTGTTAACTTTTTCTTTTTTCAGGGAACAAACTCCATGCAATGAACTTTCCTCTTAGTACTGCCTTTATAGTGTCCCAGAGATTTTGATACATTGTATCTGTGTTCTCATTCACCTCTAAGATTTTTTTAATCTCCTCCTTGATGTCTTTTGCAATCCATTGTTCATTCAGCAACATATTATTTAGTCTCCAGGTGTTGGAGTAGATTTTATTTTTTATTTTATCATTGATTTCTAATTTCATTCCATTATGATCTTATAGAATGCAGAAGAATCTCTACTTTTTTATATTTGCTAAGAGTTGCTTTGTGGCAATTATTTTAGAGAAGGATCCATGTGCCTCTGAGAAAAAAGTGTATTTGTTCATTGAAGGATAAAATATTTTATATATATATATCAGTTAAGTCTAAGTTATTGATTATATTATTGAGTTCTGTAGTTTCTTTGTTCAGCTTTTGTTTGGAAGATCTATCCAGTGGTGAAAGAAGTGTGTTAAAGTCACTCAGAATTATTGTGTTGTGGTCTATTTGACTCTTGAACTTGAGAAGAGTTTGTCTAATAAACGTAGATGCTCCATTGTTTGGGGCATATAAATTTATTATTGTTATGTCTTGTTGATGAATGTTTCCCTTAAGCAGTATGAAATGTCCTTCTTTATCCCTTTTGATTAACTTTGGCTTGAAGTATATTTTATTTGATATGAGGATGGAAAACCCTGCTTGATTCTGCAATCCATGTGATGGTATGATTTTTCCCAACCTTTCACCTTCAGTCTGTGGATGTCTTTTCTTGTGAGGTGAGTCTCTTGGAGGCATCATCTTGTTGCATCTTTTTTTTTTAATCCAACCTGCTAGTCTATGTCTTTTGATTAGTGACTTTAGGTCATTAACATTCATATTCAGGGTTATTATTGAGACATGATTTGTATTCCCAGAATTTTTTGTTTATTTTTGGTATTTAACATGACTTGGTTTCTCCTCTGATTAGTTTTTCCTTTAGTGTAATACCTCCCTTTGCTAGTTTTCATCATTGTTTTTCATTTCCTCTTCCTGGAACATTTTCCGAGGATATTCTGTAGTGCAGGCTTTCGAGTTGTCAATTCTTTTAACTTTTGTTTATCATGGAAGGTTTTTATTTTATCATCAAATCTAAAGCTTAATTTTGCTGGATATAAGATTCTTGGTTGGCATCCATTTTCTCTCAGAGCTTAATATATGTTGTTCCAGGATCTTCTAGCTTTCAGGGTCTGGGTTTGAAAAATCTGCACATAATCTAATTGTTTTCCCCTATATGTAATCTGGTTCCTTTCTCTCATGGCTTTTAATATTCTCTGTATGTTGGGCATTTTTAGTATAATGTGCCTTGGTGTGAATCTGTTGTGATTTTGTATATTTGGAGTCCTGTAAGCCTCTTGAATTTGGTTTTCCAATTCTTTCTTCATTCTTGGAATATTTTCTTATATTATTTCATTGAATAGATTTCTCATTCCTTTGGTTTGGAACTCCATGCCTTCCTCTATCCCAATAATTCTTAAATTTGGTCTTTTTATGCTAACTCATATTTCTTGAATGTTCTGCTTATGGTTTCTTACCATTTTCACTGTGTGGTCTACATTATTTTCAAGATTATATATTTTGTCTTCATTATCTGAGGTCCTGTCTTCCAAGTGGTCTAATCTGTTGGTGATGCTTTCAATTGAACTTTTAATTTGGTTTATTGTTTCTTTCATTTCAAAGATGTCTGTTTTTAAATAGAAGAAGCCATTAAAAGACTACCAACTGAGAAAAGCCCAGGACCGGATGGGTATACAGTGGAGTTTTACAAAACCTTTAAAGAAGAACTAATACCAATACTTTTCAAGCTATTTCAGGAAATAGAAAAA
This sequence comes from Urocitellus parryii, assembly GCF_045843805.1. Lineage (NCBI taxonomy): Eukaryota > Metazoa > Chordata > Mammalia > Rodentia > Sciuridae > Urocitellus > Urocitellus parryii. The sequence goes on from NC_135542.1 coordinate 11,275,695, forward strand.
GAGGGAGAACTTCCAAATTCATTCTACGAGGCCAACATCACCCTGATTCCTAAACCAGACAAAGACACTTCAAAGAAAGAAAACTACAGACCAATATCTCTAATGAACCTAGATGCAAAAATCCTCAATAAAATTCTGGCGAATCAAATACAAAAACATATCAAAAAAATTGTGCACCATGATCAAGTAGGTTTCATCCCTGGGATGCAAGGCTGGTTCAATATACGGAAATCAATAAATGTTATTCACCACATCAATAGACTTAAAGATAAGAACCATATGATCATCTCGATAGATGCAGAAAAAGCATTCGACAAAGTACAGCATCCCTTAATGTTCAAAACTCTAGAAAAACTAGGGATAACGGGAACATACCTCAATATTGTAAAAGCTATCTATGCTAAGCCTCAGGCTAGCATGATTCTGAACGGAGAAAAATTGAAGGCATTCCCTCTAAAATCTGGAACAAGACAGGGATGCCCTCTCTCACCACTTCTGTTCAACATAGTTCTTGAAACACTGGCCAGAGCAATTAGACAGACGAAAGAAATTAAAGGCATAAAAATAGGAAAAGAAGAACTTAAATTATCACTATTTGCAGATGACATGATTCTATACCTAGAAGACCCAAAAGGGTCTACAAAGAAACTATTAGAGCTAATAAATAAATTCAGCAAAGTGGCAGGATATAAAATCAACACGCATAAATCAAAGGCATTCCTGTATATCAGCGACAAATCTTCTGAAATGGAAATGAGCACAACCACTCCATTCACAATATCCTCAAAAAAAAAAATACTTGGGAATCAACCTAACAAAATAGGTGAAATGCTGCAAAATACCCGGCTGCAGCAAAATAGCCGGAGGGTGACTAACAACTTGTGTAGATTAATACAGCAGGAGTGGGAGCCATTTATTGTAGGACCGGAGGGATATTTATACATTCCACACAGCTTATCTTAATTAGCATAAACTAGATACATCAGTCAACCAATAAGGAATCTCCACACTTAATGGCTCGCTGGCGTTACTTCGTAAACCACTCCCTCTGGCAAAATGCCAGGCGCCATCCAGACTTGTTTACAGACTCTAACAATGAAAGACTTATACAATGAAAACTACAGAACCCTAAAGAGAGAAATAGAAGAAGATCTTAGAAGATGGAAAAATATACCCTGTTCATGGATAGGCAGAACTAACATCATCAAAATGTCGATATTACCAAAAGTTCTCTATAGGTTTAATGCAATGCCAATCAAAATCCCAACGGCATTTCTTGTAGAAATAGATAAAGCAATCATGAAATTCATATGGAAAAATAAAGACCCAGAATAGCAAAAACAACTCTAAGCAGGAAGTGTGAATCAGGCGGTATAGTGATACCAGACTTCAAACTATACTACAGAGCAATAGTATCAAAACCAGCATGGTACTGGTAACAAAACAGGCGGGTGGACCAATGGTACAGAATAGAGGACACAGAGACCAATCCACAAAATTACAACTATCTTATATTTGATAGAGGGGCTAAAAGCATGCAATGGAGGAAAGATAGCATCTTCAACAAATGGTGCTGGGAAAACTGGAAATCCATATGCAACAAAATGAAACTGAATCCCTTTCTCTCGCCATGCACAAAAGTTAACTCAAAATGGATCAAGGAGCTTGATATCAAATCAGAGACTCTGCGTCTGATGGAAGAAAAAGTTGGCTCTGATCTACATACTGTGGGGTCAGGCTCCAAATTCCTCAATAGAACATCCATAGCACAAGAGTTAATAACTAGAATCAACAAATGGGACTTAATCAAACTAAAAAGTTTTTTCTCAGCAAGAGAAACAATAAGAGAGGTAAATAGGGAGCCTACATCCTGGGAACAAATCTTTACTCCTCACACTTCAGATAGAGCCCTAATATCCAGAGTATACAAAGAACTCAAAAAATTAAACAATAAGAAAACAAATAACCCAATCAACCAATGGGCCAAGGACCTGAACAGACACTTCTCAGAGGAGGATATACAGTCAATCAACAAGTACATGAAAAAATGCTCACCATCTCTAGCAGTCAGAGAAATGCAAATCAAAACCACCCTATTGGCAGCCATTATGAAGTCAAACAACAATAAGTGCTGGCGAGGATGTGGGGAAAAGGGTACACTTGTACATTGCTGGTGGGACTGCAAATTGGTGTGGCCAATTTGGAAAGCAGTATGGAGATTTCTTGGAAAGCTGAGAATGGAACCACCATTTGATCCAGCTATTCCCCTTCTCGGTCTATTCCCTAAAGACCTAAAAAGAGCATACTACAGGGACACTGCTACATTGATGTTCATAGCAGCACAATTCACAATAGCTAGACTGTGGAACCAACCTAGATGCCCTTCAATAGATGAATGGATAAAAAAAAAATGTGGCATTTATACACAATGGAGTATTACTCTGCATTAAAAAATGACAAAATCATGGAATTTGCAGGGAAATGGATGGCATTAGAGCAGATTATGCTTAGTGAAGCTAGCCAATCCCTAAAAACAAATGCCAAATGTCTTCTTTGATATAAGGAGAGCAACTAAGAACAGAGTAGGGAGGAAGAGCATGAGAAGAAGATTAACATTAAACAGGGATGAGAGGTGGGAGGGAAAGGGAAAGAGAAGGGAAATTGCATGGAAATGGAAGGAGACCCTCATGGTTATACAAAATTACATACAAGAGGAAGTGAGGGGAAAGGGAAAAAAAAACAAGGGGGAGAAATGAATTACAGTAGAGGGGGTAGAGAGAGAAGATGGGAGGGGAGGGGAGGGGAGGGGGGATAATAGAGGATAGGAAAGGTAGCAGAATACAACAGCCACTATATGGCAATATGTAAAACAGTGGATGTGTAACCGATGTGATTCTGCAATGTGTATACGGGGTAAAAATGGGGGTTCATAACCCACTTGAATCAAAATGTGAAATATGATATGTGATGTTTTGAACAACCAACAATAAAAATTTTTTAAAAAAAGATGTCTGGTTTTTTTAAGAACCTTTATTCTCGCTATTGAAGTAATCTTTTGCTTCCTATATTTGTTTATGTAGCTCTTTGTCAAAATGATTTTTTGCTGACTGTATTTGCTCTTTTATATCATCCTTTAATTCACACAACATTTTACTTATGTACATCCTAAACTCCTTCTCTGTAATTTCTTCTGTTGTGCTGGCCATGGATTCTAATAATGTGGTATCTCGGTTTGTTTGGGCACTTTCTTTCTTTGTCTTTTCATATTGCTTGTGTGTCTTCCCTTCTAGCACTGTGGATCGGAGGCATTACCATTTTTACCCTACAGTCTTATAGTTCCCCTGTAGAGTTCCAATACCTCTCCTTTGAGATGAAGGACAATGTTAACAGATCCCAATATAAACAATATAAAGCCTAAAAACAAATATTTGCTATTAAGACATTTACAGTTTGGTCACAATGTACAGAAATGGTGAATTCGATTATTATCTACAATATTCTCTGTAGGTTTGTAAAAGAGTTTACAGTTTCTGATGGTGGACAAAGAACAGGGGTGAGGAGTAGAATGATATGCTGACGAGGTAGGAGGTGAGGATAAAGAGTTATTGTATCTTAGGAAGTCCAAAATAGAAATCTAAAGAGGAAGATTAGCAGCAGAAGAGAGAGGAAGTAATATGGGGTAGAAAAGTAAGTGGGAAGACAGTAGAGTACATAAAACAAACATATATATTAAGAAAAATAAAAAATGTTAAAATAGTAAAAATTGATGGGGAAAAAAAGAATATACAACACAACTGTAATATACTATTCAGACGTCCCAGTCCTCAAAATCCTAATTCATGCAAAGTACTTGGTTTCACATATGTTGGGGATGTGAGGTTGAGAGAATAGAGAGGGAGAAGAAAAAAAATTTTGAAGGAAGAAACAGGGATTGTTTTAGTTGGAGATCAGTATCTTTCCTGCTTCCCTTCTCATCCAATAGGTGGGGTCATCTGTTGTTAGCTAGTATTTCTGCCCTCAGGATGGTGAAGGTAACCAGGGTGGAAGGGTTGGTCCTGGTTGGAGGGCACCTGGAAGTGGGGTGTGGGACCCACCAATCCTAGAAAGGAGACTCAGGGATCTCCTTTTGGGCCCACTCGTGTGATGTGAGCACCTGGTCTTATCTCCTTATCTCACCTGAAGATCTCCCAATTCCTGGTCTCTGTTAGTCTCTAAACTGTATCACACTCACCCTCTCTCTTTCTACTTCCTAATGAGGGAAATTTTCTCCAGGGTTCTTGAGCATGGTGCTTTGGTGGGCTGTGCACCTGCCCCACTGAGAGCTGTTTTTGTGTTGGGCAGTCACTGTGCCAGTTAGTGGCTGTTGGGGAGGGTGGGGAGTTAGAAATTGGGTACCTGACTAGCCGGAGTTCTAAACTGAAGATGGTGATGAAGGTGACCCAAGATGGAGGTGGTTGCTTTCAGTGATGAGGTATTGGGGTGGGTGTGAGGAGCCAGGTGATGGCATTGGATGATGAGTTCAGAGACGAGCTCTGTGGCTGTTGGCTGACTTCAGAGCCTGTGTGAAGTTCCCAAGTGCAGGCAGGCTACTGTGCCATAGGGGACTATTTCTGCTGCTGCAGAATCCCAAGATGGCAGTGAGTGGGGGAGCCCCATGTTGGTAGATGGGGGTCCACACAGGCGTGGTGGCCAGAGTTCCTACCCATGGGAAGCTGCCAGGTGTCCTGTGTGGGAGTGGCTCCGGTGGGTGGCCGAAAGTTCTGCTCAGGTGCTGATGGTCCCGCTCAGGTACCTGGTAGTACAGTGTGGGCACGTAATTGGGAGACCTACTCTGACACTGAGGCCTGGACCCCTGGGCGGGCACAGTGGCTGTGATTCCTGCTTGGGAGCAGGAATATAACTCGCAGAGAAGCAGTATTCTCACTGCTTGAGTCCCAGGACACAGACTGCTGTCTCCCTCTGGCCAGCCATCTTGGATACCCCCTCTGTTTAGGTTTTCTAAAGTAACCAATGGGGGGAAATTGGAAAATACTCTAATCAGGCATCATAATATAACCAAGGGGAGAAAAATGGGGTAAGGCCTTCAATCAGGTCCACTTAGGGAAGAGAACACCCCACATTTCAGAATATAAGACTCTAATTTCCAGACATGGGGGCTTTCAGTCTCTCTCTCTCTCTCTCTCTCTCTCTCTCTCTCTCTCTGTTCACTTCATTCTGCCTAATGGAATGCTACCTTCACCTTCAATAAATCTGTTACTTCTTCATGTCTCACTTAATACTTTGTTAGGGACACTAGAGACCTGGACTTCAACTGCACATCCCAACTGTAACATAACACAGGAGATCCAACTTGCTCGACCTTTCTCAGAGGGTTATTTCAATTACTTTAACTTATATTCAGAAGCCCACTTAAAATTCCAAAGCATGGAACAAATAAAAATGTTAAATAAAAATTGCTTACTGTACAGTCCTGGCTCAGTCCAGTTCTATAGGGAATTGTTTATAATTTTCAAAGTGGGTAATTAACTTATAGATAATTTGGCGTTGAACATATTATGTTCAAGCTTATGTAACAGAGAATTCTGCAAGAGGAAACAAAGATTAAGAAAGCTTGAAGCTCAAATTTTCCTCTCCTATTTTTAATATATTTTTATAGCCAAATTACAACCCTGTAGGAGATTTTGGATGAATGTTCTGGAATCTGGAAAATTTAATTTTCAGGGAGCTGTCAGGGAATGCTTTGATAAGCTACTCATTGGCCTATGCCAGCACCTTGGTGGGCTGACACCTTTCAGAGGCAAAGGGGAGCACAGTGTTGCCCTCTGTTGTTTTCAGGGTGTAATTGCCATGGGGCCATTTCCTTCTGTCTTGAACAGTTTGCTTTCTAGACCCAGGGTCCTTAAGGACTGGCAGAGGCTGGAAACATGTCTGAGACATTCTTACCCCTAGCCAGCTTCAGGAACATCTGCTGAGTGTGGGTCACATCTGGAGGGTGAGTGTTACCAGCTGTGAATCATGAGATGTCTTCTCTCCATTGTTGTCTCTGGACTGGGCCATCAAGGAGGTCAACATTTTCCAGAGCTTTCTGATGCTATGCCCACCAGAAACTGAAACTCTCAATTTCACCCTGAGAAGTAGGAACAATTGTGATTGACTTCTGAACATCTCCCATCCAGTCTCTGAGCAGTGGAACTCTGGAAAATGGCCTTGCAGTTCTCATAGCACCCTGAAGGCCTGGGAAGCCCCTCACAGCAATCACCGGTGGGGTCCAACTTGGCAGAACTTTAGAGAACAAGCAGGATTCTTTAAGATCTTAGAGAATTTTAAAACAGTATTTCTTTCTGACCATGAGTAATTCAAGTTCCTTGGAGGACACTTGAAATTACTGAAAAGTGCTGATTAGATCCTCATATTTGCTTAGCATTTTGATTTTGGGTTGCAAAATTCCTTTCTTTTATCTTTATTTTCCTTTCCTTTTCTTCCTTTCTTCCTCCCTCCCTCCCTTCCATTCCTTTTTTAGCAGATGATTAACAAAAAACTAAGATCCAGACTACAATATATTAGAACTCTTATGTTTAAAGATGAGAAAAAGGCAACCAGCTCAGAGAAAAGTGATTGAAAGACATAAACAGGCAGTTCAGAGAAGGTGTAACTGGAATGAGCATATATGAAAAGAAGCCCAACTTCAATGAGAAAAATCAAATTTCACATCTAAACCTAACAGCAAACCTTGGTGGAGATGTGGAGCACAGGGATATCCCTGCTCTGTTCTTGAGCATCAATGTGGTACAGCCACTGTGAAGAACAATTTATAACATCAGGTGAAAAGATGCAATTCCTACTACTTCCCATGCCTGTACATCTACATTCTTAAAACCTGGAAATATTCTTTAATATCACTTAATAACCTGCTTAAGTAAAGAACATTGCATCTTGTTTAACAATTTCCTGTTGTTAAACAAGAAAACTTATTATTAAACAGCCTCCAGCTCAGTCCCTACCCTGGCTTCCTCTGGCCTGATGAAAGATCACCAGAGCCCTCACACACACAGCCTAGGATGGCCAGTGCCTGCACACTGTTCCACTGACACTCCCAAACAGTACATCTTCCCGTGATTTAGCTCATGTTACCAAGGAAAACAAATGGGAGAGATCAATGGAAGATCCAATTCTAGAAATAAGGGCTGCAGAAGATAGGAACAGGGAGAGAGCTGGGGTATGGTAAATTGCTGTCACAAGCAGGTGGAAGCTTGCAGGTTACTGTTGCAGCGGTGGATAGAGATGGAGATAAGGTTTCACAACATAAGCTGGGGCCAAAGTATGTCAGATCCGCTCCACCTTCAAAGCCTTAAACTTGAGCCTTAAACCCACTAGTTCCTGACTAGCTCCTAGTTTCTTCCTCTACTCCCTACCAGTTTCAACTCCACGTTCCATTCCCTCCACTATTTTCTTTCCAACACTCTGGTTCACTTGCCAGACTTCCTGTGTCTCCACAGCACCTGCCGAGCTGCACCTCGGCCCTGGATCCTTCTAGCCCTCTACTTTCTCCCTGTGCATCCTCAGGTGGCTGAATCAAAACCAAGCACTTGGATGCCTCTAAACACTTATGGACCCCCATCTCCATCCATAGCTGGACCTAGTGGTCTCTTTTGCTCTCTGAAAGTTTTCCCTCCAGTTCTCCACAGCAGTATTTCCAAATTGTCTCCATGTTCTAATTCCACATGGTTTTTACTCTCAGTGCATGATTTGATGTCCTATTTCAGAGAGGATCTAGGAACTATTAGAGAGTTCTGTTTTCTCCCATTAATTCCATACATTGAACTGCATCCCAATGAGAGTTTTTCTTCTCTTCTGGTTAAAATGGGAGAGGTATTCCCATTCTTTTCTGAGTTCAATCTCTACTCCTGATATGAGTACCAGAAAATATTATAGGACTAATGACTGTAGATTATATCAGTATGTGTGTGTTAGATAAAGACTATAAGCATTATGTCCATGATATAACGTAAACTGCAAAACTTAGATGAGCTGTAGATCTTAGATAGACTTAAGATACTGATATAAGATACTGAACTAGGACTTAAAAGCCCAGCCTTCTGGGGCCCAGCAGCACTAACAGGCCCTGGATAGAAAGTTCCAGCGACCTGGACTTAAGACACATCACAGGTGAGTGTCTAGGACCCTTGGGTGTAGATTCAGGACATAGAATTAGGATGTGTGTCTGAAGTATAATGAGCACCAATAAAATAGATTTGGTTGAATCTAACTGTGCCTCAGACTGAGTCTGTAGAGACCGATTGTGACAATTCCCAAGCTTTCGAACTCCTGCATTCGATCTTCAACAACATTTGAATAAGTTCAAGACACGCCCACAGTTAGCCATGACAAAGTGGCCTGGAAAGTGGCCTGGAGGCCATTTCTTCAGACGTTGTCCCAACTGCAACTTTTAAAAAAAAAATATTTATTTTTAGTTGTAGTGGAACACAATAACTTTATTTCACTTATGTATTTTTATGTGGTGCTGAGGATCGAACCCAGTGCCTCCCGCATGCCAGGCGAGCACTCTACTACTTGACCCACATACCCAGCCCCATTTATTTTATTTTATTTTTATTTTTTTAAGTCCACACTTCTTCCTTCTCCTTTCCAAACCACTAGGAATCCCCTTTTCAAACAAATCTCTTCCTAGACACGGTGAATGGTCCAGAGGTGAACACTTGACCCAGTCTAGGTCAAGTGAAGTTCTTTCCTAATTTGTTTATTTTTAAATCTGTGTATTCTTCTGTTATATAGCTATGCTGCTAAATTCTTTCACTAATACGTTTTTTGGAGTGTTTCCAGTTTGGGGGTTCTTATGAATAAAGCTGCTGTGAACTTTGTGTTTGTTTTCAGTGCTGGGGATGAAGCCTGAGCCCCTGTTCTGGATATTCTAGTACTAGTCTCCTGGGAACCATTTGTTTTCCATCTCTCTTGGGCAAATGCCCAGAAATGTGATTCCTGAGCCATAGAGTATATGTATGTTTAACTTTATAAGAAACTGCTCAACAGTTCTCCAAAGCACTCATTCCACTTTACATTCCAACCCAGGAAGGTATGAGAGTTCTTGCCACACCTTCTCACCAACATAGAGCTACTATTTGATCTTCTTTTTTTTTTTTTTAGAAATATTACGTTTTTGTTATTTTATTTTGCATTTGACTGATATCTAATGATGTTTAAAATTATTTTTTCTTGGGTTTGTTGACTATTTGTTTAATCTTCTTCTCTGAAATGCTGATCAAATATTTGACATTGGGAGCTGGGCACAAGAGTAAAACCTGCAAAACAAGCTATTCAAGAAGCTGAAGCAAGAAGATGGCTTGAGCCCAGGAGAATAAGGTTAGGGTGGGCAACATTAATATAGGAAAAACACATTAATATAGGAAGCCCAGTAACAGATAGTGTTTTCTGCAGGGGGTATGGCATCTTACCTTTATTTTAGTACATTAAAATTAAGACAAGGGGCTGGGAGTATAGCTCAGTTGGTAGAGTTCTTGCCTCTTTTGCACAAGGCCCTGGGTTCAATCTCCAGCAACACACACACACACACAAATAATAATAATAATAATAATAATAATAATAATAATAATAAATTAAGACAAGAAACATGCTCAGAAGTATAAACTTGGTGTTGAAATTTTCTGGGACTGAATGGAATTTTCTAGTGTAGTCTGGTAGAAAGAGTCCCCTTCCACCCTCCCTCTGGCCATTGGCACTGAAGTGCACTTGCCACGTATTCTCTGGCAGCCCCTTCATTCCACAGGCTCCTAAGCTACTCCCCAGCAACAATTCTTGGGCTATGGTCACAATTTCCTGGTACTGTCCCTCTCCAGTCCCACCAGGCAGGCTGCAGAGTCCCAGCAATAGCCCTTGCTTGTCTTGCTCTATTTCCCTCAAGACTGAAGTGAGACTTTGCCTCCTACTTCCTGTCCTATAAATCAACACTTAATTATCTTTCCTGGGCCCTTGGATAAGTAAACTAACAAATGCATAAATCAACAAGAAGCTAAACCATCCAGACCTGAGTGCAACCCAGCATGATAATAACCAGCATGTTTATGAAGCACTGTAGTTTATAATATGTTTTCACACATATAATTTATTTTTATCTTTGATACAAAGTCATGGGGTATTATTATTATCTCCATTTTACAGGTGAGGAAAATTAAAGCTCAGAAAGGTTACATGAGTTGACCATGGTCGTCATCCTCAGAAAGGAGGGCCATGGCTAGGATGCACAAATGGCAACATGGCAGCTGCCACCCAGTCTCTACCACCATAGGTCAGTGCCTGGGGATGGAGAGGGAGGAAGACCAAGAGAGCTGGAGGTGCTGGACTCTTTAACCATCAAAGGTGTTGACCTAGACAGATTCAGGCCACAGGGTAGCTCTTTCTGTGAGTGATTTGAGGAGATCCTCATGGAATCCCCACCAAAATCCACTTCCTTGCACACACATGGTCCCTTAGTTTCCACCATCACTCATCTCCAAATGAGGGCAGAGCCTCTCAGACTTCTCCATTGCAGCTTTCCAGTGGTAGAGGCACAGAAGGGCCACTCTGGGAAGTTGGGAGCAGAGTCCCCAAGAGAGAGCTGGAAGACAGCTTTTATTTGCATGTGATGCTGTATCTCAAATATCCAGGCAGACTTCACATTCTTCTTCATGATAAGGGTATGAATTTTTAAAGCATCTGAGTTTTATCATAAAAATAATGCCCTTTTGTAGAGATGTGTGCCATTTTTATCCTCTGACTTCTGTGTCCTCTGGCAGATTGACTCATTTCTCACTTGGAGAAAAATGAGACTTCAGGCATTGTACCCCCTGGTTAACATTGTAGATTGAACCTGAAAATGACATTAATTTAACTCTGTGTCATCCATCAATACAACTGTGTCATCGGATTAACCTCAGAGAGGGCAGGAGGTTAAGAAGCTGAGAGGAAGCAAAAGGAAAAAGAGAAAATTCTGTGGAATTGACAGAGGCTGTTGACTAGAGGCTTGGACCTGAACATCACAGTAATAGACATGAGGCCCAGTGATGATTACCCCAGCTGTGACCCCAAATTAGGAGCAACACCAACCAGAACCTGACCTGAGAGTCTCCTGGCAGTTATGACCAAAAAACCCTAATTATCCGGGCTGGGGTGATAGCTCAGCGGTAGAGTGCTTTCCTAGCACATGTGAGGCCCTTGGGTTTGATCCTCAGCACCACATAAAAATGAATAAATAGAATAAAGGTATTAAAAAAATTCCTTCCTTTAAAAAAACCCCTAATTGTCCATTCAATGTACTTCTCAGTCACTTCCATTGGTTTGGAAATTTTTGAGGCTACTCTTGATCGTGCATAATAAAGAACTTTCTTTGGCAATGTTCTTATCTACCTAGGTAGCATGACAGGGATATCCACTGAGACCAACAATCAGGCAACACTTCCTCCTATTCTGTCCTTGTCAAGATGAACATGGTTGAGGACAGAGGTCTTCAATTCAAATTCTGGGCCTACCTATGATAAAGGACATCTATTATTTGCCAGCTACAAGAGAGAGAAGAAAATTTACTTGGAAAGACACCCTAAGATGCAACGTGACTTATTTGGCACTTATGACTTCAGTGAGAACTGAAATGCAGTCCAAGATCCTATAAAAAATGGCAAAAACCATAACATAGACTGAACCTGTATTTAAGCCTCTCTACTCAGTCTCCCATTTGGACTTCTGTCTTCTGGATGCAAGATAATCTACTGATCTCCCTTCAATTTTCATGACCTGCCCCCCCACACACCTTTCTTTTTCTTTTTCTTCTCTAGCTTCAACATACAAGAGAAAACACATGCCCCTTGACCTTCTGATTTTGGCTTATTTCCCTTAACATAATGTTCTCAAGTTCTATCCATTTTCCTGCAAATGATATAATTTCATTTTTCTTTATGGCTGAGTTAAACTCCATTATGTATATATACTACATTTTCTTTATCCATTCATCCATTGATGAACACCTATGCTGCTTTCATAGCTGATTTCCATAGACCTCTAAGGTCAGGAACCACAAATGTATCAGGAATCATAAGAAGCTACCAGAGAATTGCTGTGCTGAAGAGTCTTGGAAGGGACAGAAGACTAGGGTTATTTTTGTATAGTTAGTTGGAATTTTGTTTGTATAGTAAGGATATTTTTTTTGCATGCAATTGTGTTTTCATTTTGGGAAGCCTGGGGATCTATGGAGATTATGGCAGGTGCCACAAGCCTCTTCTGGAAATGTCAATACGACTCACATACACAGTCATGCTCAGAATCCCTGGAAAGAGATGGGGACTCAGTGAATTTCTTTTAAATGTCAAGAATGTTCTAAGATCCTCATATATAAAATAGAACTCACACTTAACCATCCACTGGGTTGTAGACTTTCAATTGGAGAAAAGACAACCTCTTTAACAAACAGTGCTGAGAAAACTGGATATCCATTTGTAGAAAAATGAGACTAGATCCATATCTCTCATCCTGCACAAAAATCAACCCTAAAGCCAGGCATGGTGGTACATACCTGTAATCCCAGTGGCTCAGGAGGCTTGCAGGTTCAAAGCCAGCCTCAACAACTTAGCAAGTCTGTAAGCAACCTAGTGAGGGAGGCCCTGTCTCAAAATAAAAAATAAAGGGCTGGGGATGTGGCTCAGTGGTTAAGTGCCCTTGGGTTAAATCCTGGTACCAAAAATAAATAAATAAATAAACTGAAGTGGATCAAAGACATAGGAATAAGACAAGAAGCTATGCAAGACCTGGAAGGAAACATAGGGTTGACACTCCAGCATATAGGCACAAGCAATAACCTTCTTAATAGGACCCCTATTGAGAAATGCTGGAGAGGATGTGAGGGAAAAGGAACACTTTTACACTGTTAATGGGATTGTAAAATAGTCTAACTACCATGAAAATCAGTATGGAGGTTCCTTAAATGACTAGGTATGGAAACACCAAATGACCCAGCTATACCACTCCTTGGTATTTATACCGAAAAATCCAAGTGATCATGCTACAGTGATCCATTGCATAACCATGTTTATGGCAGCACAATTCAAAGAAGCCCAACTATGGAATCAGCTTAGGTGTCCATCAATGGGTGAATGGATAAAGAAAATGTGGTAAACATACACAATGGAGTTTAACTCAGCCATAAAAAAAAATGAAATCATGTTGTTTGTGGGAAAATGGACATAACTTGAGAACATTATGTTAAGGGAAATAAGCCAAAGTCAGAAGGTCAAGGGTCAGGGTCATGTGTTTTCTCCCGTACGTTGAAGCTAGAGAGGAAAAAGAAAAGAAAGGTGTGTGTGCCGGGGGCAGGTCATGAAAATTGAAGGGACATCAGTAGAGTGGAGGAAAAGGCCAGTGGTAGAAGGAGGGAGGGGGAAGTGCTTGGAAGTAATATTGACCAAATTATATTGTTATATTGTGTGCATGGAGGAATATGTAACAACAACCATTATGTGCAACTATAATACACCAATAAGAAAGAAAAAAGAAAATGCTATAGAATCAAAACATACTAATAAAGGAATTACAAATTTTAAAATGAAAAAAAAGGGACTTTCAGAGTGCAACAAACCTAACCATGTCCCTTACTAGTATTGCCCACTGTACAAGTTCAATGCATATTAACCACATTATTATTATTGGTGGAGAAAATATAAGTCAAGAAAAAGGCACAGTGGATTTAGTTAACTGATATTTATTTTAGAAGTTGCAACAGAACCTTCAAATACTTGAAAGACAGTGGTGTAATTATCTGTAGCAGGTGTTATTTTTCAGACCACAGGTGGTGTTTCTTGAGCAGGTTGATGTGACCTGTTGCAATAATTGCTTTGCAAGGTCATTGGTCTGTAGTGCTGGTTCCTCATGATGGAATCTTATAGATGTGGGTTCAAATTCTGGCTCTACCATATACTAATTGTGCCATCTTTGAAAAGATGCTTAACTTACTGAATCTCAACTCTGAAATAACAATACCTACCTCACAGGGATATTGAACGATTGAATAATGTAATGTGCACAGAATTCTGGTATTTGAGGGGTTTCAAATAAATATTCACTTGTTTTCTTATAGTTTGGAAAACAGTTGATTAAGTTGCAGAGGATCTGGCTATTAAGACCCTCATTTCTAGAAGTACCCAGTCTAAAAGCATGAAAAAAAGAAAAAGTAAGCTTAACATTCAATAGTACTTTAAATTTTGTTTTTGTTTTGAGATGGGATCTTGCTATGTTGCCCAGGCTGATATGGAACTTCTGATTCTTCCGTCTCAACTTCCTGAGTACTGGGACTAGTTGTGAGCCATCGTCCGGCTTTAAATGTTTTATTAATCCTTATTCTTCTGGAGCACCTGGGGACAACTTCAGCCTCCACCTGTTTTTACCTAACTTTCAATTCTGTGTCTATTCCTTCTTCCTCCTTTCTTGAAATATCTCATTGCACTTAGCCTAGAAGCCTCAGATAAGGATCCAGCTCACCCTGCACTGGAGCAGGCCACGATATCAATGTGACATGTGATGTGCCACTGTCACCAGTAATAATCTATGTGTTTCTAAGGGCTGCCTCCAGGAAACCAGATGCATGCAAAACCCCTTACCAAAGAGCAAGCCCTGAATCCAGGGTTGACAGTGGCAGTAGAGTAGGCCCCCTTCACGTCATTTTCCTGAGAGGATCAATCACTGGCTCAGAATACCTTTGTCCCCTTCCCTGAATGCTAAGCTCAAGGCTGCTTGAAGGAGCTGTTCCCTAAGCAGGAAGGTGTGCAGAAATAAATATCGTGAGATAGTGCCAAAGTCAGTCTCAAAATGGTGTCATCTACTAGAAGTTGATTCATGACCAGGGAGGTGGAAAATCGTTTGACTCAGGGCTGTTGTCTTCCCATCTTCTGGTGGGTGGATGGAAGGATTATATGCAGCTAGAAACTTTTCACTCTTTCAGAAGGATCCAGTCCAAACTACTTCCCCCCCTCTGGGAAATGGGCTTTGCCTGCCTTAAGAATGCCCCTTCCATTTCCTGTTCCTGGGGCTGCCTGATGAGCTTCATCTCTTCTTTGGGGCATAAGCATGAAGAAAGATATCCTATTCTTGGATTAGGGGTACAGCTCAGTGGTAGAATGTTTGCCTAGCCTGTGTGAGGCCTGGGTTTCATCCCCAGTACTGAAAACAAAAAGAAAGATACTCTATTCTTGAAAATATTTTCATCTCTGGCCAAATCTTTTTGTCCCACTTCCTTAGAAAGTTTAGGCAACAATCACCACACTGCTATTCAGTGGCTTGGTATTGCTTGCTCTTCCAGAGCAGGTGACCTTCTCATACCTGTTGGATAGAGGTGGACTTGGTGCCAGGACCTAAGTTCACCTATCACAATCATGTGACATGGTGGGATGATATCATGATATTGGAATGGGGAACTCAACCAACCACCAATAAAGCAATGAGAGTGGCTGGTATTTCCTGTTTATTTATCTTTTTTTAGGCTAAGTATTTGCTTCTTAGTCTCAAATTCAAAAGCCGTTTATCTAGCACAATTTTAGATATCCAGAAACAATCCACCAAATAGATGCCTCCACTACAGTCTAGGGCTTCATTAGATTAATTAATTAATAGTGGTTAATAAGTACTTTGAAGTTCTTTTATTAAAGGGGGCCACCTAAACCCAAAGTACTATTATGATCAGGCTTAATTAGGCCAATGGTTTAAAGAGAGGGTCTTAAACCACATATAAAGCTTCTCTACCAACCCTTGGTACAGAGAAGGTAAGAAGAGGCAGGTGAGTCTTCATGCTGTGTGTAAAAGCTTCCTTCCCAGTGGAGCCACACTGAGGTCTGCTCAGCTGAAGCCAGAGGCACAGTGAACTACTGACTAATGGATTCTCCAATTGTTAAACCTGTGTTATAGGACAAAGAGCATTGCTCCACAAAATCTTGACCTACTTGTTGCTGCTACCAAAGACCTTCTCAAAGAGAGGGAGGTTTTCTCTTGGAGGTTGCAAACCAGGTAAAGCTGGCTTTCTCTTATCTTGTAAAACTTGCCTTTTGAATGAAATCAAGAAAAGGGACTATTTGTGAAAAATCAGCACAACAACTTTCTTTTAAGTGTGTGAGGGGTGACGTAGAAGATGTGCATAGGCTTGAATCCATATGAAACTGGATTCAAATGAACTAGGAAAGAGTATAAACCAATGAACCATCTACTGAGGCTGTCAGAATGCTATCTTGGAAATGGAAAATGGATACTGAATTAGAAATGACTCCAGGCTCTTTTTTTTTTTAAATCAGAGCAACTTCTTTTAAGACATCTTTACATTTTAAAACTAATCAGTTTCTATTTCAAATCAGAACAGGTCCTGGAGGATAAGAGTCACCACCATGCTACCCTCTGTTGTGTTTTTGGGACTTACAGTCCTCATTGGTAAGTCATGGATTGACATTTATCTTGGTTTTCATGGTGTCCATGAAAACCTCAAATATAGTCATAAACCAGAAAGAGCAATGCTTACATGTAATAGTAGAGTGAGCTCACCTGGCCTCCTTGGCCATCAATCAGAAGCTTGTTTCCATAATTAGGAGTGTATTTTTCTTGTCAAGCAGGTGAAGAAAGTATCAGTAGGAATTTAAAATTTAAGTATTGATCAATCTACTTACTTCCTGCCTGATGGTGCACCTACTAGGCTTGAAATCTTATTAGCTGTAAACAGTGCCTTTGAAGGCAAGATATATGAAGGGAAAATTATCAATGCCAGGCAATGGAGAGAGAGAGAGAGAGAGAGAGAGAGAGAGAGAGAGAGAGAGAGAGAGAGAGAGAGAGAGAGGAGAGAGAGAGAGAGAGAGAGAGAGAGAGAGAGAGAGAGAGAGAGAGAGAGAGATATCCACCATCTGAGAGGAAACTGAGAGGAAGGTCCTTCACCCAACTAGGAAGTTCAGATCTGAAAGGCAAGTTCCAGAGAGGGCATGGCAGTTGAAGCAGGCTTGGTGGTTTAATGTTAAAGGAAGAGCCTTCTGGATGGGAGTTCAGTAAAGGGCAGAGGAAGAAATGCATAAAAACTGTTAGGCATACAGTAAGCGGTCAGTGTGATCAAAACAGGGGATGTTTCTTGGGGGAAAGCTAGAAGGTAGGCTGATGAGATGGTAAGCGTCCTTGAATGAGAAAAGATCAAAACTTTAGCCTCAGAAAAATAAAGATCCATTGTAAGCAATGAACAAGTTAACTTTATTTAAAGACTAATGATTAAGAAGAAAGCATTTCTAAAATGTTTAACTATAAATTTGGAAAGGCAGGACTACCCCAACACAATAATTTCCAGTTACTGATGATCAAAAATGGGCAGCATAGTTTTACATTTTTATTCATTTCTAATTGCCAGGTGGGAGCAAAGTTAAAAAGCCAATGGATTAATTATGAACTACCATATTATCTGGACACAACTGAAAAGTGATTCTAATTTTAAAAGGGCCTTTTTAAAATGTCAGTACAAATAGTATAGCATTCATGGTCATATTCCAATTCTCTTAATGCAGTGGTTCTCAAGCTTTATACATAAAAGGTAAATGGGAATCTGGTTAAATTATAGATTCTTTGGCCTCAAACTTAAAGATTCTGGCTCAGTTAATCTGGTACAAGGAGCCCATTTTGTTATAGTGTCAGAAAGCTGACTAATACATTCCCAATATCCTCACAGTCTCATAGAAAGAACTTGTCAAACTTTTGGTTTCTTGACAATCAAAGAGCTTAAAATGCCACCTTAGTTATGTTTTAATATGGCTCTCTCTTTGTTTGAGTGTGATTGAGGAACTTTTTTAAAAATACTTTTTGTCAGTGGACTTTATGTATTCATATGTGATGCTGAGATTCAAACCCAGTGTCTCACACATGCTAGGCATGTGCTCTACCACTGAGCTACAACCCCAGCCTGATTAAGCATCTTTCTATGTTTAAGGACTGTTTTCAATTTTTGTCTATGAAATTTCTATATCTGCTGCTGATAATGTGATATTTAAACAGAGATCTAAAGATAGGCAGCAAATCATGTTGATACCTGGAGGAACAGCATTCTAGGCCAAAGGAAACTCCAGTGCAAGGGCTCCAGGCAGAAACCTGCCTCGTGTGTTGAAGGATAAGCACAGAGAAGAATGTGAGTGAGGAAAGGGAAGGAGAAGTTAGAAAAGGAGTAGAGGGTCAGATTAGGTGGAGCATGGAGGACACAATGAAAACTTGGCCATTCCTCTGAGGGACAACTGAGAGATCCCATACATGTCCCCAGGATCACCTGGCTCCTGGGTGGAGAACTGTTAGCCAGAGTAGAGCAGAGAGGTAGGTCAGGATGCTGTTGGAAAAATCCTGATGGGCAATGATGCTGGTTTGGACCATGGTGGTAGCAGAGGGGGAAAGAGGAGTCAATTTCTGGATAGATGTTTTCCATCTACAGTCTCATTTCCCACCTGCACACCTAAATTTTACATATGGTCTCTGTTTTGGGAATATGTCATTCATTAGCTCAAATATGTCCCTCTGTATCTGGGGGAGCTGGTTCTGGGACTCCTACGGAGTACCAAAATCTGAGGATGCTCAAGACCCTAATATAAAACAGTATAGTATTTGCATAGAACCTATAAACATTCTCCCTTGAACTTTAAACCATTTCTAAATGACTTATATCTAATGAAATGCAAATACTATGAAGTAGTTATATGGTATCAGAGGGTTTTTACATTTTTTGTTTTACTTATTTATTTGTTTGGGCAGTACTGGGGATTGAACTCAAGGCCTAAGTGCTCTACCACTGAGTTACTTTTCCAGTCCTATTTCTGTGTTATTTGGGCAATAATGACGATAAAATTTTAAATGTACAGTACAGGTGCAATTTTTTCCCACAGCTGGATGAATCCCCAGATGCAGGGCCTGGGGATGAAGCAGCAGCTGTGTCTCCAAATGTGCGCTGTGAGCACCAGGCACTGCACCGGAGGCCTTGGAGGGGCCGATCTGTGGATCACATGGAAATCCACACTTCTTAGAGAGTGTAGTGGCTTTGCTGTTCCTACCACTTTTATTATCTGGATAGACTTCCTCAGTATCCTAAGATTATTTGAGAATTTTGTCATCTAACTTTCTGGCCTATTCCCACTTCCTTGTTTGCCTGATGATGGATGGCAGTGAGCTGTACCTGTATTTTTATTTGTTTTGGTTGAGTTTTGCTTTTGCATGCTTTTAAAAAGTTCATCTTTATAGTTACTCTGTTTTCCTTATAAAATAAATATTATAACAGTTCTACTCATTAGATGCTTAATTCTAAAAAAGTGTACAATTTCTTTATACTGTTATGTTAATCAGAATTGTACCTGTGGTATGTGGGTCAAATCCATCTCTCTATTAAAAACACTGTTGATAATCCTAACAACTTGGGAGGCTGAGGCAGGAGGATTGAAAGTTCAAGGCCAGCATGGGCAATTTAGTGAGACCCTGTCTCAAAATAAAAATTAAAAAATGATTGAGGATGTAGCTCAGTGATAAAGTGCCCCTGGGTTCTATCCCCAGTACTATAAGCGAAACAATCCAACAACAACAAAAATTGTTTGTATCATTAAGTGATACAACATATATTTTTTTTCCCTGAAGTGCTGGAGATAAAATCCAGGACCTCACACATGCTAGGCAAGTGCTTTACCACTGAGCTACACTCCTAGCCCCAATATAGTGTCTTATATCAAATATTTTAATGAAGTAGATTCTTATAGCAGAGAATTATAATCTTAAATTACAAAGCAACAATTTTTGGAACTATGAGAACGAACTTTTCAATATTTCAGAAAATATCTCTTTTAGTAAATAGACCTGAATGAAACCATTCATGCCATAATAACAGAGTAAAAAAAATAAGAATTAGTTTATTTGGTAAGTTACATTTTTATTTCTAATTCTTTTAAATAGATTCAGAACCTCATCTTCATACCAGTAAGACACAAAATATGTTAACTTGTTATAGTATCTTTCTTTCTTATTTTTGTAAACAAAGGCAAATTGTTCATTGAAATGTTTACATCCTCATAAATACTGTCAAAAGTGTTTAAAAATATTCCCCAAAGTTCCTGCTTGAAACTCTCATAGTTGCCTGGGGGTGTAGCTCAGTGGTAAAGAGCATGCTTAGCACATGGGAAGCCTGTATTTGATCTTCAGCACAGGAAAATAAAATTGGTGGCTATTTTAATCTGGTCAAGCTGCAACAAATATATTTGAGACCCATACAATTTAATTTTCATAATACTTTGTGTGGTGTTTTAGAACTAAAGTACTGTAGTTAAAAACAGAGTCAAAAGGTTGGAGCAGAGTGGGAAGAGGGCACTTCTGTTTTGACTGATGGGTTGAAAATGATAAACAGGACTTGAGGACTAAGTCTATGGCCTTTGGTTTAGCAGGAATTTGTGTTTTAATAGCAGCTCAAGCAACACCTTCTCACAGGTTTTTCATGCATTATCATTTTCCCCCCAGGCACTTCCAGGGGTTCCTACCCGTTCACTCATTCCATGGACAGTCACTTGCATCCTCGCCTGTACCATGGCTGCTATGGGGACATTATGACCATGGAGGCTTCCGGGGCCCCATGTGACATAGACAATTTGATTAACTGTGGTAAGCGAATGACAAAGCAAGCGTTTGGCCTTCTCCCTTTCATCATTTCCAGATTCCTTCTGGAAGTTAACTTAATTTCTAAAAGGTGTCATCATCATTATAACAATCATATCAAAATATTTAAAGTTAAATAAGAATAGACTCTCGCCCAACCTAACAAACCTTTTCTACCCCACCATCCGACCTTTTCCAATCTTGTCCAGATGTGTGTATTTCTACATGTTGAGACTACTCCTTAAATTACACATTAGTTTTTCTGGCCTCATTTTCTTGTTAGGCTTACTTCACTTAAGCACATGAAGAATAAAAGTTTTTTAGTTTTGTTTGTTTGGTTTTTTTTGGGGGGGGGGGGGTTGCTTTTTTTAAAGGTCTTGCTGTATTGTCCAGGCTGGCCTTGAACTCCTGGGCTCAGGAGATTCTCCTGCCTGAACCTTGCAAGTAGCTGGGACTAGGGCCCATGACTGCACCCAGCTTAGAATGAGCATTTTGAAGCAATTCTCTTGCTCTTTGTACTTCCTTCCCTTTGTAATCCAGTTTCAAATCTCCCTTGTGATGTTATCCCAGTATTAGAGGTTCAGAGATGGAAGGAACTACAAGGTGGCATGGAATCCCTCATCTTTAATTTATAGATCTCAGTGCTGAGGTCAGTAAGGAGGAGGGACTTCCCCTAGCACACACTAGGTGGTGGGATAGCTGAACAAGATTCAGTCTAGACTGGCCAACTGCTAGACCAGGCATCTTCTCAAGGCACCCAAATGGCTGAAAGGAGAAAGAGAAACAGCAGAAGTGGCCCCTGTCAGGGGCTGTGGACATGTCAGGGTTTCTGCCGTCCGGTGTCAAAAGGACATCATAGAAATGGTTGTTCCCAGCTGTGGGCAGCACAGGGGCTGTGGCTAAATTAGTATGCATTGGGAACAGTCTGCTTCTGAAGCAAACACTTTCTTTTCTATTCGTTTAGGGATCCGTGGCTCTGAAATGTTTGCTGAGATGGACTTGAAGGCCATAAAGCCTTATCAGACGCTGATCAAGGAAGTGGGGCAGAGGTACTGCATTGACCCTGCTATCATCGCAGCCATCATCTCCCGAGAAAGCCATGGTGGCACTGTTCTTCAAAAAGGCTGGGACCACCGGGGACTTAAATTTGGCCTGATGCAGGTATTTAGCTAGAGACTTTCCACCAGCCACTTGGTCCTTCCTTGCAGAAGCTCAACCCAACTGAAATCCCTTTGCATGCTTCTGGGACCCCAGGCTCTACAGTGTTTCTCCACAAGTGCTTCAGCGTGGCTTGCTCTGACTTTCTGTAACACATCTTTGGTATTTCATCCAAGGGTTATTACCAGTTATTCAATATTTTCTTGAATAAGAAAATTAATTCAGTAGTATTTTATATGTGTCATAACTACAATTCCGTGGTAAATAATATACAATCAACTTCAATAGTGAAAGGGCACTCATTATTACAGGTGTCTTCTTGGAATTCTTAAATTTTTAAATTTCATCCATGAAAATAAAAACACTATATAATTACTTGAACCAACATTTTCCTCCAGGTAAATTGGAGGAAGGGGATTCAAATTATCAGCCTATTTGAGTTTAGGCTGTATTTTATTTATTTTTCCCTCATGATATTGGGGTTTGAAACCAGGGTCTCATGCATGCTAGTCAAGCTCTCTACAACTGAGCTATATCCTCAGTCCTTTGGCTCTTAATGAATGATTGAATTAACTACTGAATTAATTTTGCAGCCCTGGGAATTAATTTGTAGCCCCAGGGCTGCAAAATTAATTCAGTAGTTAATTAACCTCAAGGTGCTCTACCACTAAGCTACATTTCCAGTCCTTTTTATGTTTTTATTTTAAGACAGAATCTTGCTTAGGACCTCACTAAGTTGCTGAGCCTGGCCTCAAACTTGCAATTCTCCTGCCTCAGCCTCCCAAGTCACTGGAATCACAGGTGTATATCATGGGCCTGGCCTTTCAGGCTCTGTTTTAAATTGTTTGTAGAAACACAGATTTCTAGACTTCCCAGTTAGAAACAAATTTTTATTTGAATTAGATGGATTTTTTTTTAACTACAAATGTCTAGACTTTGGGTGACAATCTTTTTTTGTTGTTGTTGTTTTAACATCTTTTTGTCCCCTTTCTCCTCTCTTTGTTTATCAGAGTGCCTAGCTAACACTGTGCGTGTCTGCTTCTCCCAAATCTTTATTTTTCTGACTCTTTTCCTTATGAAAGACAGTACAGTAGAATTGACTTTGGGGGGAAAGATGTCACAGGAAAGATGTCAAGGCCAGCATCTATGAATTTTAACACACGGAAGAGAAATTAGGATCAGCAGAATATTGTATTTCCTTGACCAAATGCTGATATTCTTATCTGAATTTTCTAGCTCAATAAACAAATCCACCACCCTGTTGGTTCCTGGGACAGCAAAGAGCACCTTTTGCAAGGAGCTGGTATTCTAACAGATAGAATTAAAGCCATCCAGAGAAAATTCCCCAAGTGGAGTGCTGCTCAACACCTGCAAGGTAGGCAATATTTTTCATGCTTTGTTGAAATGAGCAGTGGATGAGACTATGAGATACCAAATGGGCCCTGAACCTCCCTAAGAGCATTCCCACTGAGTCAGCAGGGGGCTGGGAGGAGCTGTGGAAGAGATGCAGCACATTCTCTGAACCATGAGTGGTCCACCTTCACCAATTTCCTTTATCCTTCTTCAGGATATCCAGGTTCTTACTGCATCTCTTGTTTTATATTGAGCCACTGAGTGATGTCTTGAGAGTTAATGCAAAAGTTAACACAAAAGAATGCCTTTACCTTCTTTTCCTTGGCTTTCTCCTGATGCAAGAAGTTATTAATCATTTTCTAAATTGCTTGAATAAACTGACTCTGAGCATTCTGAGGCTTCAGGTACCCTGATAAGTCCACCCAGTCATCTCAGGCATGGCTCAACAAAGGCCCACCTTGAGTACAGCATCTCGCAGATGGACTTCACTACTCACCTATTTCTTCTGCATTTTCTGTGACTTTGGAGATACCATAATACAGTCAGACATCTCAGCTAGAAAGACAGATTGTTTTCTTAGCTCACTGGCTTCTTCTTTCTTCGCACCTGGTCCACCAATTCCTGTTTTCCTCCTGCAGATGCAGAGTTATATGTAAATCTTCTTTCTTTCTACACTTTGTCTGAATTCAGAACAATTTTCTATTTTCTCTTTCAAGGGCATTGAAAGAAGAAATCAGGATCAGGATTTTTTTCTCTTGACACCAGAGCACAGCACAATTATGTTAAGACATAAGTAACTGTTGAAGATAAAATTCTAGGGTAAAATAGCACATGCAAGTTCATGAACCTGTACAAGAAATGAATACAGGTAACTTTCACTCAGTGTGGCACATCAAGTGTACTCAAAAATATGTACTGAATGACTTGGGAGGCTGAGGCAGGAGGATCACAAGTTCAAGGACAGCCTCAGCAACTTATCAAGGTCCTAAGCAACTTATTGAGGCCCTGTCTCTAAATAAAAAATATAAAGGGCTGGGGATGTGGCTCAGTGATTAAGTGCCTGTGGGTTCAATCCCCAGTACCAAAACAAACAAACAAACAAACATGTGCTGAATGAATGAATGAGTAGGTGAACATATGAGTGAATTATTGAATAAATGAGAGATTGTTACAATCTCAGACAGAAGATTTGTAGGCATCTATTTCTGCCAGCTCAGGACTACATAAAACTCAAATATGACTCTCATAGGAAGAAAAACAACAATCATAAAGAGAGAGAGAGAGAGAGAGAGAGAGAAAAGATGGAATCTTCTTAGTGATTCTCAGGGTAGCATATCCTTTCAGGAAGAGAGGAGGGGAAGCAAGCATTGGGAATAGAGGCTTTGGAAGATTTGCCTGGAGGGCTGGGATGTCCTGGGAATGCTTGCATCTTATTTCTGTTACAGTTAATATGGAGTCTAAACCTCTCTCTTTCATTTCAGGTGGTCTCTCTGCCTTTAAGTCAGGAATCGAAACCATTGTCACCCCTGCAGACATAGACACTGACCTCGTCAATGATCTTCTTGTCCGAGCTAAATTCTATAGAAGACATGGCTTCTAGGCAAAGCCCTATAAATGAACCATGTTGCTTGGGTATCAAATGCTCCCTCTTTAAGTTTGATATGAATGTGTTGTACTTCACCCTGACACAACATGGTTGAAATTATGAAAGAAAATTTATTTCTGAATTTCTTAATGAAAGTAAGGATTAAAAGAAGAAGAATGAGAGGGGGAGATGTAGTTCAGTGATAGAGCCCTTGCCTAATATACATAAGGCTCTGGATTCAACCCCAGTGCCACATGCACACACACAAATAATAAGTAAAGACAAAAGAAAATTACCCAGTTCACAATATAGCTCCCATGAAATGTACATAGACATACATACAATTGCTTTGCAGCCAACGTGAATATTATGGCATTGACATCTACACATTCTAACAAGACTTCATTTTAGCCCATGACTTCAATACCCACCTGTACTCCATCTACCAGAATTACTAACAGGAAGTTAAGTGAGCCTGACCTGAGCCTTTGTCCTTTTCTTGACATCTTCCCAAATTGCAAGGGCTTTGCTCATGAGAAGCTCCTAGTTCATAAGCCAGGTAACCCATGTGACAATGGAGAAGCCGGGGAGAGAATTCTAGCTCCATAAGTGGTGGAGAGCTGATAGAGGTGATGCTAACCTTCAAGCGAAGTGTGTACACCCTTCAGGCCCACACCAACTCCTGTGTTTCCTTCTCTTGTTTGCTGAAGGTCCATGGACTGGCTTCTTCTATATTCAGTCATTGTCACAAACTCTTTCTAAGGGGTCTGTTGCCTACAAAAGAAGGCTGAAGATAAAAGCATTTGACACTGGCATTAATTTGGTCCCGTGGATGCAAACATAAAGCAATTTTTTATTGCTTAAAAAATTCTGAAAATTTTTAAGCAATAAAAGGAAATTACTAGAAGGCTATCTGATGATTCCCAGAACTAAAACAGAGAGAGGGGTGGTGGGAGGAACCAGGCAACTCTGGTCCTGGAGAGCAATTGGTTAAGCATACTTTATAGCATCCCACCAGGTGAAATCATCAGCACCCTCACTGCACAGATGTACTCCAAAGACCCCCCCCCCCGCACCATCCTTTCAGCTCTCTGCTCTGTATTCAAGGCCCCATGTGTGTGGTGTGGGGATGGGATGTGGATTCTTTCAGTTGAGCACCTGTCCTTTGGCTGCTTTGCTCTTTGGTCTTGCCCAGACTACCTATGATGGAAAGGAGACAATTCTCTAGAAGGAAATTGAATCACCTTGGTGATGTTTACTTGTGTGTCAGGAGAGGACACCATAATATATAGGAGTGTAAAGCTCACAGAGTCCATCCAGGTGGCCCCTGCTGGACTGGTAGCTCCATCTGGAGAAGTTCAATGGATAGTACTGCTTGTCCAATCTCTTTCTGAGAAGGAGTCCTACCTGAGAGCCACACAGAGAAAGCCAACTAAACCGTTCTCTGCCCAATGACCTCTTAACCTGCAGCATAATTGTCTTTGGTTAAGGATGGTTAGTTGAAGCCCAGACTACATCAGTTGTTAAATATTTTGATTCTAATTCCTGTATATGAACAATCCACAATGTTCTTCAGAAGTCTCTTTTGCTCAATAATGATTTCTTCTGGGCTTTACCCAGAAACATTCATTTCATCTAATCCCCAGCCCCTTCAATGTCACTACTACAAGTATAAAATACATTTAGACAAGATAATTTCCCAGTGATTTGAAAAACAAGAATTAGTACACTGTCGGGTATGATGGTGTATGCCTTTAATCCCAGTGGCTCACTAGGCTGAGGCAGGACGATTGTAAGTTCAAAGCCAGCCTCAGCAACTTAGCAAGATCCTAAGCAACTTATAGAAGACCTGTATCTAAATATAAAAAGGGCTGGGGATGTGGCTCAGTGATTAAGTGCTTCTGAGTTCAAACCCCAGTATCCACCCCCCAAAAAAAGAAATAATATACTGACTTATACCATGAACTTATTCCCCGCTTTTCTCTTTAGGACTGAGTTGCACAGACTCCATACTTGAGATGTCTTAGGTCTTAGTCAGGTTCCCCCAGAAGCAAACTGAACAAAGATTTCAGTGCAGTAGTTTATTTTGGAGGTGCAGGGATCACTGGTATGAAGAGGCTCAGTGATCCAGTGAAGGGAAGACCAGCAATAAAACAAGCATCGGAACCTGCAACCCACGGGCGGGTCAGGTCCAGCAACCTGCCGAGTGAGAGAACAGCTACGCGCGCCTGCAGGGAACCGGACAGGACACACAAGTAGGACAGGGCAGGAGGCTTGCTGAAGGGCAGGCCCGTCCCCTCCCCCAGTGCCTGCAAGCTAGGCGAACCTGCAACTCACGGGCGGGTCAGGTCCAGCAACCTGCCGAGTGAGAGATCAGCTACGCGCGCCTGCAGGGAACGCGGACAGGAACCACAAGTAGGACAGGGCAGGCGGCTTGCTGAAGGGCAGGCCCGTCCCCTCCCCCAGTGTCTGCAAGGTAGGTGGGACCCTGACCAGCGTCGGATAGCCCCAGGGGCCTGCTGAGGGGTGGAACCGGCCCCTCCCCCAGTGCCTG
The DNA here is from genome assembly GCF_045843805.1 of Urocitellus parryii. NCBI lineage: Eukaryota > Metazoa > Chordata > Mammalia > Rodentia > Sciuridae > Urocitellus > Urocitellus parryii. The sequence continues at coordinate 11,303,018 of NC_135542.1, forward strand.
AAAGCTAGGCGAACCTGCAACCCACGGGTGGGTCAGGTCCAGCAACCTGCCGAGTGAGAGAACAGCTACATACGCCTGCAGGGAACGCGGTCAGGACCCACAAGTAGGACAGGGCCGGCGGCTTGCGGAAGGGCAGGCCCGTCCCCTCCCCCAGTGTCTGCAAGGTAGGTGGGACCCTGACCAGCGGCGGATAGCCCCAGGGGCCTGCTGAGGGGTGGAACCAGCCCCTCCACCAGTACCTGCAAGCTAAGCGAACCTTCGACCCATCGGGAGGTCAGGCCCAGCAACCTGCGGAGTGACAGAGGTGCCCCTCGTGCCTGCTGGGTAGGCGGACCTTTGACAGACCAGAAGAGCAGACCTAGGGCCTGCCAGCGTAACAGACGGATCACACAAATTGGAGGAGGATCGCAGCCACTACCTGCCCTGCAAGGTGATCTTTCAACCATACAAGAGCAATATAAATAAATAGAGGGAAAATTTCAAAAACACAACAGTTTCACCAAGCAGAAAGAAACGCCAGCAGTATGAAAAGACAAGGAAAGAAAGGACCACAGGCAATGTAGGTCAACTCAACTTTAGAAGAGGTAATAGGTGCAACAGATGGAATGTCAGATAGAGAGGTCAGGATATACATGCTTCAGATGATCTGGAGTCTCAAGGAAGACATGAGACAGCAAAATCAGATAATGAAAGACCACATTGACAAACAAATCCAGGAAGTAAAAGATCAATTTCACAGGGAGATAGAGGTAATAAAAAACAAACAAATAGAAATCCTAGAAATGCAGGAAACAATAAACCAACTTAAAAACTCAATTGAGAATACTACCAGCAGAGTAGATCACCTAGAAGAGAGAACATCAGACAATGAAGACAAAGTATTTCAACTGGAAAAGAACATAGACAGCTCAGCAAGTCTGCTAAGAAACCATGAGCAGAACATCCAAGAACTATGGGTTAATATCAAAAGACCAAACTTAAGAGTCATTGGGATACAGGAAGGCACAGAGCTCCAAACCAAAGGAATAAACAATCTGTTCAGTGAAATAATAAGAGAAAACTTCCCAGACTTGAAGAATGAGACAGAATCCCAAATCTTAGAAGCCTACAGGACACCGAATGTGCAAAATCATAAGAGATCCACACCTAGATACATTATAATGAAGATGTCAAACATACAGAATAAGGAGAGAATTTTAAAAGCTACAAGAGAAAGGAAGCAGATTACATTTAGGGGTAAACCAATCAGGATAACAGCTGATCTCTCAACACAGACTCTAAAAGCTAGAAGATCCTGGAATAACATATTTCAAACGCTAAAAGAAAATGGGTTCCAACCAAGAATCGTGTATCCGGCGAAATTAAGCTTCAGGATGGAAGATGAAATTAAAACATTCCATGATAAACAAAAGTTAAAAGAATTTGCAGCTAGAACACCATCTCTTCAAAAAATCCTTGGCAAAACACTACAGGAAGAGGAAATGGAAAACAATAATGAAAACCAACAGTGGGAGGTAGGACAGTAAAGGGGGGAAAACAAATCAGGTTTAATAGCATTAATAAACAAATATGGCTGGAAGAACAAACCATATCTCAATAATAACCCTAAATGTTAATGGCTTAAACTCACCAATTAAGAGACACAGGCTAGTAGAATGGATCACAAAACAAGACCCAACAATATGCTGCCTACAGGAGATGCATCTGATAGGAAAAGATATTCATAGACTGAAGGTGAAAGGTTGGGAAAAATCATACCACTCATATGGACTGCGGAAACAAGCAGGAGTGTCCATACTCATATCCAATAAAATAGATTTCAAGCCAAAGTTAATCAAAAGGGATAAAGAAGGACACTTCATACTGCTCAAGGGAACCATACACCAACAAGACATAACAATCATAAATATATATGCCCCAAATAATGGTGCAGCTGTGTTCATCAAGCAAATTCTTCTCAAGTTCAAGAGTCTAATAGACCACCATACAATAATCATGGGAGACTTCAACTCACCTCTCTCACCACTCGACAGATCTACCAAACAAAAGTTAAATAAGGAAACTATAGAACTCAACAACACAATCAACAACCTAGACTTAATTGACATATATAGACTATACCACCCAACATCAAGTAGTTACACTTTTTTCTCAGCAGCACATGGAACCTTCTCAAAAATAGACCATATATTATGTCACAGGGCAACTCTTAGACAATATAAAGGGGTAGAGATAATACCATGCATCTTATCTGATCATAATGGAATGAAACTGAAAATCAATGATAAAAGAAGGAAGGAAAAATCAAGCATCACTTGGAGAATGAACAATAGGTTGCTGAATGATCAATGGGTTTTAGAAGACATCAAGGAGGAAATTAAAAACTTCCTAGAGTCAAATGAAAACACAGACACAACATATCGGAATCTATGGGACACATTGAAAGCAGTTCTAAGAGGAAAATTTATTGCTTGGAGTTCATTCCTCAAAAAAAGAAAAAACCAACAAATAAATGATCTCATACTTCATCTCAAAATCCTAGAAAAAGAAGAGCAAAACAATAGCAAAAGAAGTAGAAGGCAAGAAATAATTAAAATCAGAGCTGAAATTAATGAAATTGAAACAAAAGAAACAATTGAAAAAATTGACAAAACTAAAAGTTGGTTCTTTGAAAAAATAAATAAAATTGACAGACCCTTAGCCATGCTAACGAAGAGAAGAAGAGAGAGAACCCAAATTACTAGCATACGGGATGAAAAAGGCAATATCACAACAGACACTTCAGAAATACAGAAGATAATTAGAAATTATTTTGAATCCTTATACTCCAATAAAATAGAAGATAGTGAAGGCATAGATAAATTCCTTAAGTCTTATGATCTGCCCAGATTGAGTCAGGAGGATATAGACAACCTAAACAGACCAATAACAATAGAGGAAATAGAAGAAACCATCAAAAGATTACCAACTAAGAAAAGCCCAGGACCGGATGGGTATACAGCAGAGTTTTACAAAACCTTTAAAGAGGAACTAACACCAATACTTTTCAAGCTATTTCAGGAAATAGAAAAAGAGGGAAAACTTCCAAATTCATTCTACGAAGCCAACATCACCCTGATTCCGAAACCAGACAAAGACACTTCAAAGAAAGAAAACTACAGACCAATATCTCTAATGAACCTTGACGCAAAAATCCTCAATAAAATTCTGGCGAATCGGATTCAAATACATATCAAAAAAATTATACACCATGATCAAGTAGGATTCATCCATGGGATGCAAGGCTGGTTCAATATACGGAAATCAATTAATGTTATTCACCACATCAATAGACTTAAAAATAAGAACCATCTGATCATCTCGATAGATGCAGAAAAAGCATTCGACAAAGTACAGCATCACTTTATGTTCAAAACTCTAGAAAAATTAGGGATAACTGGATCATACCTCAACATTGTAAAAGCAATCTATGATAAGCCACAGGCCAGCATCATTCTGAATGGAGAAAAATTGAAGGCATTCCCTCTAAGATCTGGTACAAGACAGGGATGCCCTCTCTCACCACTTCTGTTCAATATAGTCCTTGAAACACTGGCCAGAGCAATTAGACAGACGAAAGAAATTAAAGGCATAAAGATAGGAAAAGAAGAACTTAAATTATCACTATTTGCAGATGATATGATTCTATACCTAGCAGACCCAAAAGGGTCTACAAAGAAGCTATTAGAGCTAATGAATGAATTCAGCAAAGTGGCAGGATAGAAGATCAACACGCATAAATCAAAGGCATTCCTGTATATCAGCGACAAACCCTCTGAAACGGAAATGAGGACAACTACTCCATTCACAATATCCCCCCAAAAAATAAAATACTTGGGAATCAACCTAACAAAAGAGGTGAAAGATTTATACAATGAAAATTACAGAACCTTAAAGAAAGATATAGAAGAAGACCTTAGAAGATGGAAAAATATACCCTGCTCATGGATAGGCAGAACTAACATCATCAAAATGGCAATATTACCAAAAGTTCTCTATAAGTTCAATGCAATGCCAATCAAAATCCCAACAGCATTTCTTGTAGAAATAGATAAAAGAATCATGAAATTCATATGGAATAATAAAAGACCCAGAATAGCAAAAACAATACTAAGCAGGAAGTGTGAATCAGGCGGTATAGCGATACCAGACTTCAAACTATACTACAGAGCAATAGTAACAAAAACAGCATGGTACTGGTACCAAAACAGGCGGGTGGACCAATGGTACAGAATAGAGGACACAGTAACCAATCCACAAAACTACAACTATCTTATATTTGATAAAGGGGCTAAAAGCATGCAATGGAGGAAGGATAGCATCTTCAACAAATGGTGCTGGGAAAACTGGAAATCCATCTGCATCAAAATGAATCTGAATCCCTATCTCTCGCCATGCACAAAAGTTAACTCAAAATGGATCAAGGAGCTTGATATTAAATCAGAGACACGGCATCTGATAGAAGAAAAAGTTGGCTATGATCTACATACTGTGGGATCAGGCTCCAAATTCCTCAATAGGACACCCACCCATAGTGCAAGAGTTAACAACTAGAATCAACAAATGGGACTTACTCAAACTAAAAAGTTTTTTCTCAGCAAAAGAAACAATAAGAGAGATAAACAGGGAGCCTACATCCTGGGAACAAATCTTTACTCCACACACTTCAGATAGAGCCCTAATAACCAGAATATATAAAGAACTCAAAAAATTAGACAATAAGATAACAAATAACCCAATCAATAAATGGGCAAAGGACCTGAACAGACACTTCTCAGATGAGGACATACAATCAATCAATAAGTACATGAAAAAATGCTCACCATCGCTAGCAGTCAGAGAGATGCAAATCAAAACCACCCTAAGATACCATCTCACTCCAGTAAGATTGGCAGCCATTAGGAAGTCAAACAACAATAAGTGCTGGAGAGGATGCGGGGAAAAGGGCACTCTTGTTCATTGCTGGTGGGACTGCAAATTGGTGCAGCCAATTTGGAAAGCAGTATGGAGATTTCTTGGAAAGCTGGGAATGGAACCACCATTTGACCCAGCTATTCCCCTTCTCGGTCTATTCCCCAAAGACCTAATAAGAGCATGCTACAGGGACACTGCTACATCGATGTTCATAGCAGCACAATTCACGATAGCAAGATTGTGGAATCAGCCTAGATGCCCTTCAATAGATGAATGGATAAAAAAAAAATGTGGCATTTATACACAATGGAGTATTACTCTGCATTAAAAAATGACAAAAACATAGAATTTGGAGGGAAATGGATGGCATTAGAGCAGATTATGCTAAGTGAAGCTAGTCAATCTTTAAAAAACAAATACCAAATGACTCCTTTGATATAAGGGGAGGAAACAAGGACAGGGTAGGGACGAAGAGCTTGTGACGAAGATTTACATTAACAGGGTTGAGAGGTGGGAGGGAAAGGAAGTGAGAAGGGAAATCGCATGGTAATGGAAGGCGATCCTCAGGGTTATACAAAATGACATATAAGAGGAAAGGAGGGGTAAGACAAGATAATACAAATGGAAGAAATGATTTACAGTAGAAGGGGTAGAGAGAGAAAAGGGGAGGGGAGGGGAGGGAAGGGGAGGGGGGATAGTAGAGAATAGGACAGACAGCAAAATACATCAGACACTAGAAAGGCAATATGTCAATCAATGGAAGGGTAACTGATGTGATACAGCAATCTGTATACGGGGTAAAATTGGGAGTTCATAACCCACTTGAATCAAACTGTGAAATATGATGTATTAAGAACTATGTAATGTTTTGAATGACCAACAATAAAAAAAAAAGGAAAAAAAAAAAAAAACAAGCATCATTGAGTTACCTACATGGTGGGCTCCAGGGCCCGATCCTGCAGGAAAGCCACTATTGGGGAATAGGACAAAACACACACCTCAAAAATACTCTATCCAAGGGACAGGAGCCGGAGTATAGAGACATTGGTTTCTGAGAGTCATTTGTTGAGGGTCTACCTCGTAGGATGGGATGAGGGAGGATTCTTAGCTACTATGATCTGCTAGGAAATTTTTCTTGTATTTCCAAGGAGAAGAGGATGTAGTCACAGAGAAGCAAACCAACTGAGAATTCTGAGAGGCCCAGGGGTATGAGAGGGACCTAACGGCCTCTGCTTCCCAAGGGCTAGGCACTCCCCAAGGCTAAGAAGTTTCCATTCCTCCAACATGGCTTGTTTTCATCTGTGACTTAAAAGCTTGGTACAAACAATACGGAAATGATTCACAAGCTTCATTTGCCTTATAATTTCCATGCCAGTATTCCACACAGTGTATAGAATGATTAGTTAGATGGGATAGAACTGTCCTAGTCTTTACCATATACCCATCTCTAGCACATCAGCTGATTCTCAGGAATTTGCTGAGGAAAATGTCAAAGATGTCAGACTCAAATGTGGTTTTATTAAATTGTCATTCTTGATTTTCTTTATATTTTTTGCCTTTGTCCCCTTCAGGGATAAGGGATCGTTTCATGTCTATGTCCTATGATATAAAATATTACTTCATCTAAAAACTGAAGTCATACTGAAAGATAAAGAAATGTTGTTTTATAAGTAGTTTTAGATGCAAAAAAAATTTTAAATATTTCCCTATCTGGACTTACTCATGATTAACTTCTCATTCTTTCTTTCTCTTGGCCTTCCATGTCTCACATGCCCTGGGACCTGTGACACCATAAGAAATATGTGCAGGCACAGTGACACATACCTGTAACCCCAGATACTCGGGAGACTGAGGCAGAAGGATTGCAAGTTTGAGGTCAGCCTAGGCAATTTAGGGAGACCCTGTCTCAAAATAAAATTTAATAAGGGCTGGGGTTGTAGCTCAGTGGTAGAGTACTTGCCTAATATGGGCCAACACACACACACACACACACACACACACACACACACACACACAAATCCCCAGTACCACAGAAAGAGAGGGTGATGCAGAAAGAGAGGGGAAGAAAAAGAAGGAAGTTAGTTTGATATTTGGTCTCTGCTGCATTGTATGTGGGAAGCGAGGGGAAAATGTCTCAGTAATGTTCTCATTGTTGATGTCTAAGGTCCCGTGCAGTATGGATACATTCCATTTTATAACATTAGGTAGGAGAAATATCCTCTAGTCAGATACAATGTCCATCCCCATGGTACCATCAGGTAAAAGAGACACAACCATTCCACATAAAGACTGTTCAAATATACCAATTCTCCCCACATACTTTTACTTAATCCCATCACCTCCTGTGTTCCAAACTGCAGCCCCCATTACAACTCTATTGGCAGGCTTAGGTTTTACAATACTGGATGGGGAAGGGTGTGCCAAGTAAACACAGTGTCTATCCTAAAATATGCAGGTAAAACACAATTCCTCTGCCCAAAGCCTTCCATAATCCCATCAACTCTCATGGATGGGTTTTGGTTCCACAGTGCTTGGGGCTCCCATATTAAAGAGTCCTGGGACTTCTCCTCTGCACCCCCTGACCATTTTTCCACTTCAGCACACAAGGCTTTGGATTCCCATGAGGGGCTGGGCCAAGGGACTTTAGTCCTTTTGTCAACCTACACCTTGATTAACCTGCCTAACTACTGCCCCAGAGAGCTAGTCAGGTTTCTCACTGTCAACTTTGCCTTTTAAGGTTTCTCCAAGCTGGGGTGAGTAGAGCTGCTACAGTTTGGATCTGGAATGTTCCCTGAAGGCTCATGTGCTCAAGACTTAGTCCCTGTTTGGCAGTTTTGGGAGGTGGTGGAGCCTTTAAGAGATGGAGCCTCATAGGAAGTCTTTGTCATTGGGGGCATGCCCAAGAGGGATATTGGGACCCAGCCTCTTCATCTTCCTCTCTGTCTGTTCTGGGTGCTATGAGGTGAGCAGCTTTGCTCCATCATTATGGGCTGCCCCTCTACAGGCCCAAAAGCAATAGGCCAACTGACCACAGAAGGAAGCCTCCAGAACTATGATCCAAAATAAATCTTTTATCTCTGTGTTGATTTATCTCAGGTATTTGTTACAGTAAGGGAAATCTGATGAATGAAAAGCAGACTTTGTTGAGGGATCAGCTGGTGTCCTTTAGTCTCATACAACCTTTAGTATTTCTTTATTAAAACCTTTCTTTTAACCCCATCAATGTCTGTTTTTACTCATTCCATTTTTTCATGATCATCTAAAAATTTCCACACTGCAGATGCAAATCTGGAGATGTGCCTTTTTTATTTTCCTTTGTTTCACACCTGTCAATATTTGCTTTATCTTCCTTATTTCTTAACAATTTCCACCCTGTTAAAACCTGCCCTTTGACTCTCCTCTCATTTTCCCCCAATTCTCGTTTCAATTCACCTAATCTGTCTGCATTATAAGACCCCCAAAGGGAAGCTGAGATAGCAAATTCAATAAAGCTTTCCAAACTGTACTTTGGGTTTGCAGCAGCAAGGCTACATGCCCATCCATGTTTCAAGGGGTAGTGTCAGCCACAGAATCTTCCCTGACCTGAGTAACAGGCATATTCAGGTGATGAACATCCTGGTGATTGGAAAACCAGTTCCACATGAACAGCTCCATCCAGGGTGATCCACTTGTCAATTAGAGAAGGAGAGGGACAGTTCCCTTCTCAAGGTAAACAGACCCTACAGTGACTTTTATCTAGTCCACGAGGCTAGCTGTTCCCCCTGGAATACCCTTCCGTGTGTCTGGATCATGCATAGCCCTTGTGATTGCTGTTATGCCAGATTCGTGGGACCCCAGTAGACCTGCAGCAGCCGAATCCGATGCAATCACACAAGAGTCTTTATTGCAAGCTCGAGCCTGGGCTCACAACCAATTGTGAGCCTGGGCTCACAACTCATTGGTCCCAGGGAGTGAGTCCCGGTCCTTTGTTCAGTGAGATTTTAAAGGTTTTGGAGGGATACTCTATGTGTCACAACATCACACAGCAAATCATTCCATACCGTGGGAAAAATCAAGCAACAACTCTTAATATTGATTAGCACATTTAATGGCAGGAACAAGTTGGGTAGGGATGATTGGTTAGTACAATAGGGGGATTCGTTTGAACTGATTGGTTTAGGCCACAAGGGGTGTACGTGCTAAACTACATGGTTTCCCAACATGTTATCAACCACTATAAACTACTTGGGGGTCATCTGGCATTCCAGGTATTTTGCCTGTCTCATGCTGATTGGAGGTTGCTAGGGGGGTTGCTATGGGTCCTCACCTAGCCTAACTGAGTCAGGGACACCTGGCGCCACAGACCTCTCCTGTTATTTACAGACAAACAACTCAGCAGGGTGGGTGTGTGCTTAGGAGTGCACTGTGGGTTTTTCCAAGGACAAGGGTCACGCCCCCTTCCTTGGACAGGCTTTGCTCTGAGGTAGAGGCTGGTTTCTCAAAAATGGAGTCACATTAGTTTCTCAATTGCTCCATGGTGAGCTATGGGTCCTGCGTCAACTGGAACATGCTCTTCTACTCTGCAGCATTTGAATCAAGGATACTGCCCCTAAATCAGTCACCCTCACACTCTGCTTCAATGAAGGCTCTCAAAAAGCTGATGGTACTGATCTACAACATGAAGCAACTCCTTCCCACTACACCCCTGGTTTCAGTAGTTGCTTGGTTTTGTCCTTTGTCCTTCAGCCACACAGATTACTGTCTCAGTAACCAGAGATCTTAGGGGTAGTTTCTGTTGTCCTCGCACACTGACTGCCCTGGGGAGATAGCTTTGGGGTCCCAGCTCATATTCCACTGACATCTAAGTTTGGTCTAGCATCAAGGTCACCCCTGTCTTTTCATTTTAGCTGTCAGAGATAAAAATAACCAGATGACAATTTTACCTTTTTTCTTATTAGTCTACATTTCCTTATGCATCTAGTGAGCCATCTCTAAATACCACTGGTACCTTTAAGAGCTGATCTTAATATAGCTAATTCTCCACACCAAAGGTGACCAAGTGGCCACTCAGGAATCAAAGGTTCCTCATCCAAGGCCCTTTCATGTTTCCATAAGCCAGGGCTGTTCTGGTAAATCCCAATTCACCAATGCCAAATGCTCAATAGGACAAAATTCTATATTCCTACTATTCAAGAACATATCTGAAAAATGGGGCTGTTGGGGAGACTAAAGGATATAACGTACTCTCTTTCAGTCAACAATATAAATACAGGATGAAATATGAAAAGTAGTAGCCCAAAACCTTGGAGAGGCAACAAATGCAGGTAGGCTCTGGATACATTTAAATTCTTGGAAAAAGGAAAGACATTTAGTGATTTACCCATTTTTCCAGTGCTTAATATGACGACCGATGGGCCTCAGCTCATGTCATATGGAGCCACTAAAACTCAGAAAGAAATACAACGTCTTCCTGGCTTGAAGACTATCAGGGGGTAGATTTTAAGGAAACCATTGCAGCTAGCAAGTGATGAGAAGTCAAAGATAAGAATGAATCAGAGGGCCCCCCCATCTCCCACAAAGACTGGGTTTAACTCACCCCCAATTTTTTATCCAAGTCCTGAATCACACATGCACAGGTGGACTTCAAATGGCCCAGCTAAGAACTGGAAATTCACTTGCTGCCCATCAGAGAGGACCCAGAGTTTGAAGTTTCAGTTTAGCCAGATTAATCATCTGCTAAAACAAATCAATAATTTTCAGAGAAACTTAATAGAATCCAGAGTCTTTACAAAGTATTTTTCACAGTGTCTAAGTTACAACCCCAAATTACTTACATAAAACTTATAATAAATAGGAAGGGACTGGGTGTATAGTGTAGTGGTAGAGTGCTTGCCTAGCAAACATGAAGCCCTGAGTTAAATCCCCAGCTCTGTGAAGAAGGAGGAGGATGAGGAACAGGAGAGGAGGAGGAAAAGGAAACAGGAGGAGGAAGGAGAGCAGGAGCAGGAAAATGTAGTCCATACTCAAGAGAGAAATCAATAATGGGAAGAGGTCCCAGATGTCAGAATTGACAGACACGGATTTAAAATCAGCTATTATATATGTTCAAAAATGTAAAGGAAGGCATGGCAAAGTGGTGCACACCTGTAATCCTGGTGACTTGGGAGGTTGAGGCAGGAGGATTGTAAGTTCAAGGCCAGCTTGGGAAACTTAGTGAGATATAGTCTCAAAAGTTAAAAAAATAAAAATAAAAATGGCTAGGGATGTGACTCAGTGATTAAGCACCCCGGGGTTCAATTTCTGTTACATGCCCCACCACACACACACACACACACACACACACACACACACACACACACAGAAGAATAAAGCTGAGCTGTGGGTGTGTCTCAGTGGTAGAGCAATTGCCTAAGGTGTGTGAGGCCCTGGGCTCCATCCCCAACAGTGCAATAAAGTCAACAACAGCAATTACAGTGCTATGAACCTTTTTGTTACAAGTCTTTTTTTGTACACACATTCTTTTTATTTCTCTTCAGTAAATACCCAGGAATGAAATTGCTGGATCATAGAATAGATGTCTAACTTCACAAGAAACTCCTAATTTTTTTTTTCCTAAGTATTCTTAACAGTTTACACTCCCATAAGTGCCGGGTTTCTGTTCTCGAGACTAAAAGGCTCAGGAGTCACTCCAGTTAAACTGGGCTAACTGGGCTGCACGAAATAACCACACAAGAGACACAAATATCTTTTTCTTTGGGGTCACTGTGACAGCTTCTCTGACCTTAAGGGTCCACAGAAAGAGAGAGAGAGAGAGAGCACGCGCTGACCCCTTTTATTGAGGAGAAGCTATTCAAATGAGGCATCTTCATCTGAGTATCTTCATGATGTCCACTATCAGCAGGTTGACTGACACCTGGGTAGGCCACAGCCAAGGGCACAGTAAGAGAAGGGGATACACACAAGGCACTTCCATGGAAGATTCTATCGTAAACAGGGCAAGGGGTTATATTACAAAGGAACAGGTGAGCATAGCTTCACCCATGGGCTGTAGCAAGACACACCCATGCACGAGACACCGACCCTCACACCCAAGAAGGGTGCCACATTTTTGCACTGAGCGCCTTAGCACCCAGCAGGGGAGTGTAACTTAGTCATGTGCAAGGTTGGCTTCCCACACACAAACAATGAGTGAAGAGTTTAATTTGCTTCATGTTCCTCCTATACTCCTGTGGTTAGTCTCAATTTTACTTTTTCTAATGGGAATGCAATGATAACCCGTGATTTTTTAATTTGTACTTTCCTAGTGGTTAATAAGAATTTTGTCATATGCTTATTGGTCATTTATTGCACAAAGCAACCCTCTTTTGCTTTGTGCCTTTAAAATCTTACTAAAATGGGTACAGTGGTGCATGTCTGTAATCCCAGCAGCTTGGGAGGCTGAGGAAGGAGGATCATGAATTCAAGGCCAACCTCAGCAATTTAGTGAGGCCTTAAGCAACTCAGTGAGACTCTGTCTCTAAATAAAATACCAAATGGGCTGGGGATGTGGCTCAGTGGTTAAGCAACCCTGGGTTCAATTCCCAGTACAAAAAAAACAAAGACAAAAACTTTTCAATTCCCAGTACAAAACAAAAACAAAAACAAAAATTTTTACTAATTTTTATTTGTTTTTTAAATTTATTTTAGAACTATATTGTGTATTCTAAATATAAACTTTCATCTGTATATATATATATATATATATATATATATATATACACACATACATATATATATTCTGATATATATATCACACACACACACACACACACACACATCATAACTATGTTTTCCCAGCTTGGGGTTTGTATTTATAAGAAATTCTTATGATGAATGGAAATTGATTGAACCCAGGGCACTTTATCACTGAGCTACATCCCTAGCCTTTTTTATTTTTTGAGCAGAGTCTTGCTAAGTTGCAGAGACTGATCTTGAACATGTGATCCTCCTGCTTCAGCCTTCCAAGCCGCCGGGATTACAGGTGTACACCATCATGCCTGGTAAGAAGTGATCTTTTTTTCTTTTTTATGTGGTGCTAAGGATCAAGCCCAGAGCCTCACATGTGCTAGGCAAATGCTCTGCCACTGAGCCACAGCCCCAGCCCTTTCATCGATTTTTGTCATTATTATTTTTTCCATATCAGACAAGTAATGTGCCCAGAAGGTTTAGAAGGAGGCACACCTCACACACAGCATGAACACCCAATATCATGTTTATTAACTGAAAATGTGGTGGCACCCCCTCCTCTACCAATGCATCTTAATTAAGCTTCTTCAGAGACCCTCACCACAATTTTTCTTGTTAATAAAATATCAGTCAAAAAGATCTCTGCAGAAGGGCTCAATGGGCTCAAAAACTGACAAAAACAACCAAGCTGAAACTAAGCTATGGAACAAAAGCCAATACTTAACTAATCCTTGAATATGAGAAAGAAGGGATACTTCCTACCTATGTTAAGCAAATTATCTCATTTCTAGAAAAACAAGGCAAATAACATCACAGGGGTTTCAGAAACAATCTTGTTCATGTCAAAAGCTGCTGTTTCTTCTTCCTCCTCCTTTACCAGGGATGGAAAATGACCTCACACATGTGGCCTGTGCAATTTTACATTGTCCTTGGGAAACTGTGCCACTTAGAATACGCATATTATTTAGCATTGTAGTGAGAAAAGGTGAAGGGAACAGGTTTTTGGCCTGAAAGACACACAATTTTGAAGATTAACATACTTCTAAATAACCTGAAGATCTAAGTAGAAAATATTTTAAACTAACTGATAATAAAATATATCCAAATTTTAGATTGAAAAGGGAATTGCAATTGTGGTGTCAGGAGGCCTCCATGATCCCTGCCCCCATACTTGTGGAATTCCCTTCTTCCTCCAGCCAGGACAGGACCTGTGATTTCCTCCCAGCTAATGGAATGCAACAAAGGTGATGGGTCCTTGGGACTGTATGTAAATTATGACCTCATAGTGCCCTTCTTGTGAGTCTCTCTGCTGCTGGTTTTGAAGGAACAACTTGACATCAATCCTACAGCTACAAGGATTGAACTGTACAACCCTGGAGCTTGGAACAGATCCTCTAAAGTCAAGCTCTGAAGATACCCAACCTTGGCAAAAAGATTTTTCTGCAGCCTGTGAGATCCTGAACAGTGACCCAGCCAAACTGTCCTCACTTTAGACCCAGAGACATTTCAAGTTAACAAGTGTGTGCTGTTTCAAGCAGCAGTTTTTGATAATTTATTATGCAGCAGTAGAAAACAAAATGTACTAATGGGTAAAACCACTCTGGAAAGCAGCATGGAGGTTCCTTAGAAAACCTGGAATGGAACCACCATTTGACCCAGTTATCCCACTCAGTATTTACCCAATGGACTTAAAATCAGCATACTACAGTGATGCAGCCACATCAATGTTTATAGCAGCTCAATTCACAATAGCTAAATAATAGAACCAACCTAGGTACCCTTCAACAGATGAATGGATAAAGAAAATGTGGTATCTATACACAATGGAATGTTACTCAGCCATAAAGAAGAATGACTTCATGACTTTTGCTGGTAAATGAATGTATCTGGAGACTATCATGCTAAGTGAAATAAGCCAATGTTTTCTCTGATATGCAGATGTTAACACACAATAAGAGGGGAGGGCAGAATAGAATTTCAGTGGAGTAGAGAAAGGGGAATGAAGGGAAGGGAGGAGAGATGTGAATAAGACAGTAGTATGAATCAGACATAACTTTCCTATGTTGTATATGGATACACGACCAGTGAAACTCCTCATCATGTACAACTACTAGAATGGAAAGTTATCTCTCTCTCTCTCTCTCTCTCTCTCTCTCTTTCTATATATATATATATATATATATATATAAAATCTGTTAAAATACACTCTACTGTCATGTATATCTAAAAAGAACAAATAAAAAAAGAAAAGGAAAAAGAATGCACTAGCCCTAAAGATTTTTCCTCTAAAGATTTTTTCCTTCAAAACAACTGCATTACTAAATATTCAACTTAGCATTTAGATTCCTTCTTCTACATTAGAGGACAATAGTATGCCCACACTGGCATTATTTGAGCCAGATGTTCAAGAGACAAAGGAGAATAAGGGGTGACTAGAACAGAGGCTCCTTATCTTCAATGAGCTGCTGAGCTGCCCAAGGCTTCCCCCGTATTGACCCTCCCCTACAATTTACTTCTCTCCACCCCTCCAGGTGTCAGAAATAGAAGGAAATAAAGTAATTCTCCCTAAAAGATTTCTTCCTCTTTTTCCTTCTTTTAACTAGCAACCCCAACTGTAGACAGAGGTTTCTTAAAAATTCAAAGAACATCCATTTTGAAACTGAAAACAGAAGTCTATTTTTTATTAATTCTAAATGTTTTTACTTCATACTCTGTTCCGTTAGGAAAATAGCTACATATAGCTGAATATGTTTTGTCCATGCAAGTGCAATAATAAAGTTTAGCCAAATTTAATTTTTCAAAAATGGTTTTAAAGTGCTGGGGATCAGGGCCTCACACATACTTTGCAAGTGCTCTACCACGGAGCTACACTTTTAGCCCTTTTTTGGATTTTATTTTGAGACAGGGTCTAAGTTTCACTCAGACTGAACTTGGAACTTTTGATCCTTCTGCCTTAGCCTCACATCAGGTTTATAATTAAAAAATAAATTTTTTTTTTGGCATTAAATTAGGGACAACATGAATCTATGTCCACACTTGAATTTATGGACTCTGAGGCACTGGATTACTGGATCCAGAAACACCCCATGTTTCATGCCTTTGTATTTCCCCAATACATAGCACAGAAGTCAAAGAGCTTGTCATGGTTTAGATATGGTTGGTTCCCCAAATGTTCATGGGCTGAAAGCTTAGCCTCCAATGTACTGGTACTAAGAAGTGAAAGGATCTTTAAGAGGTGGTGGGATCTTCAGTGGAGGGGCCTGGGTCATGGGGTCACTTCTCAGAAGGGATTAATATCCGTCTTACACAAAAGCATTAACGTCATTTTGGCTTCCTCAGCAAGCTCCTCCACCACTTACCACTCTCCCATGTGCTCAGATCATACGATATCATCTGCCTTGTTATGACACCGTAGGAGGCCCTCACAGGTGTGGCTGCCCAAGCTTGGACTTTTCAGTATTTGAAACCAAAATAAAACTCTCTTCCTTATAAACTAAGGTCAGAGATTTTGTTATAGCAATATAAAGTGGACTAAATAGAGTCACTCAAAGAATTTGAGGAATCCAGTTAAATTAGAAAATAATTTCTACACAAAAATAAGTTAATTGCTATGATGTCAGAGGATCTAAATTTAGATATTCAACAATGCTGATCTTATCTACTTTAGAGTGAAATTCTTATGGGAAAAGGGAGAACATTAAATAAGCAAACTTATAAATCTATATGGTAGGGAAGAATCAGCAGTCAGTGAGAAGACTGGGATTTCAAATACATTTTAAAGATTTTAATGAAAACATTTTCTCACCAACTTTAAATAAAAATAATTTGCACTTTTTAATCTGATGCTGCAATGGTGTCAGGACTTAACTGCTTCCTACTCCACAGGCTTTAGATGCCACTGCACTACTAACTCCCCAGTGCTCTTGAGGCATGTGGAAGACATATTCTCTTCTGTTGGAAGTCCTTGTGGCAGCTTCAGGGGCTGGATTCTGTGACAAAAGAAAAGGCATTTAGAATCACACTAGATAACATATTTTTTAAAACTGCTGAGATAATGAACAACAAACCTTATCAAATGTTTAACCACTTTCAGTTTTGCATTCACAGAAGGGATATTCTTATGAACTTGAGGGGTATGTGCCTACAAACAAAGGAATAATGTTATGAATCAACTGAAAAAGCAAATAGCTCTGTTTTTAGAAAATGTTAAACTGAAGGTTAATTACAAACAAGTTACATTAAGTAATACATTAAAACAAGAGACAATTTTAAAAAGTGTGAAATGTAAAGCAAATTTAAACAACACTGAGGATGACTAAAATAGTTGCATACTTTTTCTAATCCAAGCATCTTTATTGTATCTTTTTCCCAGTATGGACGTCTTTTTGTACTTTTTATTCTGGTAACGATGTGTAGTTTATGAGGGTGCTGTGGATCCCCACCATATTTTTCATGATCTGCTGGTGAAGGCTGAAATACCTACAAAGGAAGAATTATAAATGGTAAACTTTGAACTTACACAGTTTCTATGTACCTCCCATTTTTCTTAAAAAATGCTTGCACTAGCATGTGTACACACACACACACACACACACACACACACACACACCCCCCATACTGATCTCATCCTTAATCTTTATATAATCCTCAATCTGAAACTGCACATTTCTACCAGTTTAGTCTGATTACTAAAAGGGAGTTTAAGACTTTTATCCTTTTAACAAAAATGTCACATAAGCAAGAATTTTGTCTTGTTGTTTAACCCCTGGGAACAAAGCCTGAGGAAACCAAATGACACTAAACGATTCAAATGCCAAGAGAACATATTAGCCCTACTGGCTGAACACCATTCATCCAAAAATCTGAAATCTGAAATACTCTGAATCTGTCAAACTCAAAGCAAACTGGGGTACTCAATTAGAAAAGTTTATGTAAATATTCCAAAATCAAAAATCTCTGAAATCTGAAATTGAAAAGGGCCAGTTAAGACAGTAACTTTTTATCTCTGTATTTTACCACTATAAAACAATGCAGGGGATGGGAGAACCCAAACCAACC
This sequence comes from Urocitellus parryii, assembly GCF_045843805.1. NCBI lineage: Eukaryota > Metazoa > Chordata > Mammalia > Rodentia > Sciuridae > Urocitellus > Urocitellus parryii. The sequence goes on from NC_135542.1 coordinate 11,320,733, forward strand.
AACTAACCAACCAACCAACCATCCAAACCAATAAAAAACCCCAGGTTTCACAAAGCTAAATACAGTCTTTACCATAAAATCTAGCAACCATGCTCCTGAGCATTTACCCAAAATGTTGACACTTATGTCCACACAAAGACCTGCACATGAGTATTTGTACTACTTCCTGTAGTATTGTCAAAACTGGAAGCAATCAAGATGTCCTTTAGAAAGTGAATATACAAATAAACTATATAAATCCACACCATGAAATATTCAGCAATAAGAAGATATAAGCTATTAAGCCATGAAAAGGCATGGAGGAACCTTAAATTACATTGCTAAGTGAAAAAAGTGAGTTAGAAAAGGCTACACACCGCATGATTCCAACTACAGACATGCTGGAAAAGATAAAACAAACATAGTAAAATGGTCAGTTGCTGCCAGGGTTTGGGAGTTGGGAAGAAGGGATGAGCAGGTGGAGCACAGGCGATACTTAGGGCAGTGAAAAATTCTGTACTATACAGTGATAATGTATATATGACATTGTATCTTTGACCATAAAGTAAACAACATAAGGAGTGTAAACTATGAGCTTTAGTTAACAAAGTATCAATGTAGTTTCATCAGTTGCAACAACTGTATACCAATGGAAGATGTTAGTATCAAGGGAAAAGGTGCGTTGTGGGGAGGGAATATATAAGAAAGTCTCTATATTTTCTGATCAATTTTCCTATAAGTCTAAACTCCTTTATGCAACAACATCTATTAATTAAAAAGCAAAACAAACAAAAATACAAAACAAAAGCCAAAATCAATGAAGGGCTTTTTTTTTTTTTTTAAAGAATGATAAGTACATATAAATCTAATAGAAAAAAATGAAAGATTTAAAGTAGCAAAGGCTGATATAGAAAGTGAAGATGAAGAGTCTCATTGTGAGAGCCTGGGCAAGAAGGACCATTTTCTCAGGACAACGATGATACAAAAAATAAACAAATAAGAAAAAAAAAAATAATAAAACCAAAACCTAAGAAGCAGGAACAACACTCAGAAAAACAAAACAACCCATCCTGCAAAGGCCAGTGGCACAAGTAACAGAACACAGTTTTATTTTTAATAATCATAATTTACATGAATACTATTATATTTTAAACTCTGTACATATGACTTAACATAAAAGCTTTCAAAACAGGTACCTTTTAGTACATGGAACTTAAAAAAAAAAAAAAAAGAAGGAAAGAAACAGTAGCATTGTTCTTACTTTATCTGGAATTCTTGATTTGGTAAATTTGTGACGAATCCAATCTGTACCAAGGAGAGACTCCACACCTTTTGTCACAGTCTAAAATACGAAATAAAACATTTGACTTTTTAGAAGTCTGTCTAGTGCAGAAAGCCACACCCACCAATCCTTAGGTGACTAGTCTGTTCTGACCTAACATACAATTGTTAAAGATTTATCTCAACTCCCTAGCAGAATGAATACCTCCCATCAAACCACTAACCAAGTTGGTAACTTTTTCCTGGGAAGAATCATATACTATTATCCAGTTTTGGAGCTTTAGAGTCTCCACTGCCAAGACTTGATTCTGCCCTTATAGGGTGAAAGCAGTCATAGACAAATATGGGCATGACATGTTTTCACAAATTTACCCAACAAAGTGACAGGCTGAATTTGGTCTAGAAGTCACTGTTTACCAACTCTTGCTCTAGACAATATGCAAAACAATGTAAAAGCTGGGTGTGGTTGTACATATCTGCAGTCCCAGCTATTCAGGAGGCTGATGCAAGAGGAATAGCAAATTCAAGGCTAGTGTGAGGAACTTAGGGAGACCCTGTCTCAAAATTTAAGTAAATAATTAATTAAAAGGGCTGGGATGTAGCTCAGTGATAAAGCACTTGCCTAGCGTATGCCAGGCCCTGGGTTCAATTCCCAGTACGGCACATATGCCCCATCCCACCCCACCCCCCAAAAAAGAAAAAAGGTAAAAGAAATCCAAAAAAAGAGTTTCCCATTTTCTTTCTGGTTTTCATAATGCCTTCACTCCTAGCTCCTATCTCTTGTTCTACTCTGTATTCCTCCAATCCTCTCTTTCTCAGACTACTGAAGAAAAAGGATTAATTGGCAACCTTTCACATAGACAGTGCTTTGAGGATTGGCAAGTCACTCCTGTCATTCCTTTTCAGCCTTCCCTTTATTGCAAGGATGGCATAAATAACTAGAAAATAGGCCAAAGGGGACAAGTTAAGTAGAAAAAACAATGGGCTTCTAATCCTGATTCTGCTACCTACAACTGTGAGAAATGAGATACTTATTCTCTTGGAGGATGATTTCCTTGGTACTAAGAAGGAAATAATACTGACTTCACAGAATTAATCTGCAGTTAAGATAATGTATATAAAGAAACTGACATTGTTATCATCTTTAACTAGTTGTATATAGATCCATATGGAGACCCCAGTGTATATCTAGGGCTATCTTGTTGGGGCCTCAGGTAAAGATTAAGCTACACCATTGAACTTTCTAAAAGAAAGAATGAAAGATGTACATAAAACTACTACCATTAATGGTATCTGGAAGATTGTTTCTCTTCTTGTTTTTTCTATATTTTTCTAATTTTCTATGATTGAAATAATATATTCTTCCTTGTTTGCCTTTTCTTTATTTATATACTTATCTACCACTGAGCTGCATCCTCAACCCTTTTTATTTTTAAAATTTTGATTGTGATTGTGATTCTCCTGCCTCAGACTCCCAAGTAGCTGTAACTACATGTGTGTACCACTATACTGGCAAAAATGTACTCTTTTCATAACTGAAGGGAAAAAAAAATCTCTATAACTTTAGGAAATTTAAGGCAGATCAAGGGGAATCAATGGTAGTCGATTTTCATTGGAATTTTCTCAGGAAAAATTGTTTTATGGTTCCAAATTTGATTTTGAGACAGGGTCTCAATAGGCTGTTCTCAAACCTATAGGCTCATCCCCAGGCCCAAGCTTATCCTCCAGCCCCAGCCTCCCAAGTGACTGGGACTCAAGTGTACCACACTTAGCTATGATTCCGAAGAGAGAAAACTGAGATGAACCATAAACAAACAAAATTAACCCCAACATTAAAAATTAATATAAAAAAACTCTGCAAAAAAAGTTTTTTGTAGACTTTAACATCACTGTATATTTTTGTAATTAGAAAAGAAAAAATATTAAGGAGTAGGGGCAAAAAAATTCTTGAAAAGAAACACTTACCTGTAGCCTGCCTGGGGGCCTCTGAACTACTGAGCGTAAAATCCCTGCCATAAGCGTAGTGATTGTTCTCTTTAGCAGCTGTGAAAAGTAGAAAGCAGACCTATCAGTCAAATAAGTCCTGGAAATGGACAGGACCCCCTTTTTTAGTGTTAACCAACAAGTCAGCACATTAATTGTAAACCTGATAGAGGTTTACCAGTAAAATTTTATTTTAACATAAGAACAAGAATTAATTTATAGTATTTCATTCAGATTCAGCAAAACCACAGGTGGTAATTATACATTAACCACATCCCTTTTTTGTCCAGTGAGTTAGAGCCTTGGCTGATTTCACAAAATGGAGAAATGGGAGTTTACTGTCATTTGAAACATCTTCAGTAATGAGGGCAGATAAAGAATGCTTTGTCATAGAAAAACAGAAAGTTCAATCTGTTTTCCAATGTCATCCAGCCATCAAGAATATGTGTTCTGGGCTGGGGATGTGGCTCAAGCGGTAGCGCGCTCGCCTGGCATGTGTGTGGCCCGGATTCGATCCTCAGCACCACATACAAACAAAAGATGTTGTGTCCGCCGAAAACTAAAAAATAAATATTAAAATTCTCTCTCTCTCTCTCTCAAAAAAAAAAAAAAAAAACAATATGTGTTCTGGAGCCCAATTCTCCTAATTCCTAGTACTATACGCTTTCACTAAATCAGAATAATTTTGTTAAAAAGAAGTAAAGTCTCACTTTTGCTTATTTGTATTTTTGAATGATTCTAAACACACATGCATTGCTTTTGTTATGTAAAAAGATCATGTTATCTAGTTAGACATGGAACAGTTAGTCTACTATATTGATGGACACTGAAAGCAGAAAGATTAGGTTCATGAAGTATCTATCTTAAAGAGAGTATTTAAATTGTGTTTCAATTTCTTGCCCAGAAAAGAGAATAATACCCATCTTTCACATAAATTATTCTATAAAGCACTTGAAACAGTACCTGCCGCATGAGAAACCCTCAATAAATTGTAGCTTTTATTATTATAAGATTATTAAATTATTATGAAGCTAATATGAATACTGTATACACTAAGATAGGGTATGTGTTGTCAGTGTCCATCAGTTTCTAGCACACTCAAACTCTTCCTATGATGTAGAGGAAGTTGAGAATCACCCAAGATGTCCCTGAAAAGAGCCAGACCTCAGGAAAACTGCTCAGCAACTGAAATCTAATGCTAAATTATTTTGTCATACTTATTCCTCCCAGGCTAAGGGTTATATACTAATCTTACTCACTTAACTTTGTACTTTATTAAATCTTTCCTTTCTCATTTTCAACAAAATCCTGAACTGACCTTCTGACTTCCATTCCAACTCCCCTCATGTCTTTTCCCATAACAGCTGTATGTTATCTTGTTAAATAACGTCACTCTGCTCAAAACCACTGAAGAGGGAGGTCACACTTAAGAAGGAAGGCTATACTGGATTTCATTTGGAAATCAACATTTAGCTTTACATAAGCAGTGAAGCACATGAAAATAATTATATATGTAAGTATATACATGGGTTAGCTTTGTTAATTGAGAGAACCTAAAATCAATAACACCCAGTAGCAATGAACAAACTCACCCAGACCTTGGTTTCTAGTAGCATTATCTAACAAAAGGAAGCAGGTCTCCTCAAGAGATGGCTGATAATGTTTGGAACATCTTAGAGTGACCAAAAAAAAAAAAAAAAAAAAAAAAAAGACTACCAAAAAGAAAAATGAGTAACAAATAATTGGCTTATAGCCTGAACCAAAATATAAATAAGCCCATACAATACAAATAAGTGGATAAATTAATAAAACAACAAATGTCCTGTATAGAAGAATTCTATGTAATTTATGAGGACACTACAAGGAGGTAGAGCAGAACTATTCACTCCTAACTGTGGGCTATGGTTAGTAACTTGCTCCCAATGAGTACAGTACAGAAAAGGGGAAAATAACTTCATAGAAGAAAAACCCGACAAATACTACCCCCGCCAGCTGATCAACGTTAATTAACATCAACAGTGAAAACAGTAAAGTTGTTAGCATGTACACTTGATATGATGTAATGAGAATGGCACTTTACCTCCATGTTTGTTTGTTTGTTTCCCCCCAAACCCATAGGCCCACTCTAAGAGAAAAACAACAAACTCCAATTGAGGGACATTGTGCAAAATACTTGACAGGTATCTCCTCAAATACCTAACAGCCTCAAAACTGTCAAGGTCATCCAAAACAAAGAAAGTATAAGAAACTTGTCAAGGAAAATCTGAGGAGATAAGATCATTAAAGTAATGTAGTATTTTAGATGGGATCCTGGAAATAAAAAGGACACTGGACAAAACAAAGGAAATTTGCATAAAATAAGTATGGATTTTAGTTAATAGTGTATCAATATTGGTTCACTGGTTGTTAATAAATGTACCATACTAATATATGATTAGAAATGGACGTGGCACATATAGGAACTCTGCACTATCTTCACAACTATTTTGGAAATTCAAAATTATTCAAATATAAAGCTCATGTATTAAAAATTTAAAAATTTCCAGTGCCTCTCCATTTAATCACAGTGAAAAACAAAGCCCTTAACTCCCTCCCCTACCCTCACTCCCTCCATCTCTAATTACTCTTGTTTAACCATTTAGACAAGCCGCCCCTTGCTTGCCCTGCATCTAGCCAAGCAGGCATCCTCCCCTGAACTGGAAGGATCCCAACATGGCTAATCCCTTCACCTTTTTCAATTTGGGGTTCAAATCTCATTTTCTCAATGAGATCTGCCCTGGTCACATTATTTGACATTTTACCCACACAACTGTTAGTACTCCCAACCTCTCTATTCTACTTGATATTTTCCCCATAGCATGTCAGAGTCTTAATATAATTGTAAGTTTTGTTGTTTAGTATTTGTCTCCATGTTACTTCCAAAAGAGAATCATTTTTAGTTTTGTTATTTCTGGTTTGTTTTACTCACAGATATATTCCAATCTTCTTCCTAAAACAGCATCTGCCTCATTGCAGGCATTTGATATGTTTTTGCTGAATGAAATTACAGACATCAGATGTGACAGTCAAAAGTTATGTCTTTTCCCCCACTGAGTGCTCATACATGCTAAGAACTCTACCAGTGAGCTGCACCCCCCAAAGTTACATATTAATGAAGTAAAGATTATTCTTATAAAGCACTCTTGGACTATAAAGTAATTATACAGTCTTCCACTGTATAATAACTATTCTCTTGCACAGCCGCAGAAACAGAAAAATACCATGCTTCCTATGAGATACGAGAACCCTTTCTATTCTTAAAAACTTTGGAAACTTATCAAAAACTAGTATACCCCTATGGGGTAGGCTACCATGGTAACTGTTCTTTTTATGTCCTGTAATATCTGATAGTTTTTGTTTGTTTGTTTTTAAAGCATTCACCATGCATGTAGCGGTTCTCTTAAAAGACGATTTCTTCTTCTAAAGAGACAAGACATGGAATGACACTGGCCAAACTATGCTATGTCGTGCGCATGTTCGAATGTATAAAAACACATCCCACTATTATGTATAATTATAATGCACAGAAAAAATATATAAAGAGACATGCATTTAAGTATATGAGGGAAAAACATTAATTAAAAATATAGAACACGGAATTTCCCTTTCAATAAACCAAGATCTCTTAAGACAAGAAATGTATTTCTCTTCTCTCAACTAGCGCCTAACTAGTAGTAGGCAGCCCTCACAACTGCCTCTTGTCTAAAAAAGACAGAAGCAACTTTTGGTAGGTGACGATAAAAACATGGTTGCAAAAAAAAAAAAAAAAAGTTTTTGGCAAATAACTGCCAGCTCCCAAAGGTTTGCATTCTAAGATGCAACAATCTTAAAAAATAGGGCAATTTTGTCTTCATTTTTAGAAAATTAAGCTGGACTGATCTTCAGTTGGAGCCCATGCCCATAAGTTACGAATATAGCAGAAGCACAGAAAATGCTAAAACAAACTTGAATTCCCTTTCCCAAGCAGTCCAGCTTCGGTGGTTCAGCTCCAGGAGTCAGCGAGCACTCATGGGCCGGGCCGGGCCGGGTCCCCTGGAACCAGCAATGGCTCAATGGCTTTTCACAAGCCAAAGAGACGGGGTTGGGGAACAGGCCCATATAGTCGCCAAATCAAAATGGAACAGGGAGAAATCAATCGCAAGCCACAGAGAGTTCCCAGATACACGCTCTTGGTGAAAAATCAAATATTTCACACCACTTATTCCAGACTCACCAGCGCCCGCTAACAGAGCACCCTGAGGTGCCCCACCGCGGAAACCGAGCGCAGGAAGGACTACCCAGCGCGCCACTCAAACCTTTCCGTCGCAAGGCGTGCGACCCTTTGGTTCCGGGGAAGGGCGTGTTATTTACAGATCTCAATCCCTCCCGCTGAAGAATGAGCATAGGGAGAGAGCGCAGGCGCACGACGTCACGTGACCGCTTCCGGGCAGCGCGGCTGACCCGGGTAGGCTGAGCCGAGTTCTTGTAATTATGGCCAAGCCCGGGGTGGCGCTGGGTGCGGAGAGCACGGCTGCGGCCACTGTGCTAAAACGGGCAGTGGAACTAGATTCGGAGTCTCGGTACCAGCAAGCTCTTGTGTGCTACCAAGAGGGGATTGACCTGCTCCTGCAGGTTCTGAAAGGTGAGCTGTGAGCCTCGGAGGGCATAAGGACCGTAAGTTTCGATTTCCGCTTTGTCTGCAGTGAAATGAAACCTGAAAGTGATTCTTCTACACCACCAGGAAACAGATAAGAAGGTGGGATGTCTACAGGACAAATGGGCTGGTTTCTTCTCTCTCTCTCTCTCTTTTGTATTATAATTATTTTTTTAGTTGTTGATGGGCCTTTATTTTATTTATTTGTACGTGGTGCTGAGAATGGAACCCAGTGCCTCACGCATGCCAGGCAAGCGCGCTACCACTGAGCCACAACCCTAGTCCCTGGTTTCTTCTTTATGTCTGTGATAGATTGATGTCATCATGAAAATGGGGGAGGTACTATTCTAGATTTTAAAACACTTAATGAGACATAACAAAATTACTGTATAATCCTTGATAGATGGTAGGTGGGTTTGAACGAACTTTAAGAGACATTTTCGATCAGTTAAAGTTTCGGTGGATTCGGTGACACTGAAATTACTGATTTTGTTAAGCATTTTTTCCCCCTGAAAACTGTCAATATTTAGAGATGCAGACTGAAGTGTTTCAGAAAGAAATGTTGTGACATCAGTATTAATTTTACTTAAGCAAGAAAATTTTTTTAAAAGTTTAGGGGGGCTGGGGTTGTGGCTCAGCGGTAGCGCGCTTGCCTGGCATGCGTCAGGCACTGGGTTGATTCTCGGCACCACATACAAATAAATAAAATAAAGGTCCATCAACAACTTAAAAGTATTAAAAAAAAAAAAAGTTGGGGTTGGGGGTGTAGCTCAGTGGTAGAGCACTTGCCCAACATGGCTGGAGGCCCTAGGTTCAATTCCCAGCATAAATAAATAAATAAATAGGCAAAGCTGCTAACAGTTTTTAAAATCCAAATAATGGATAATTAATATGTTCATTATAGTACTGTGCTTTTTTGTTTAAACATTTTGTTTGAACATTTTCATTAAAACAACAAAAATAATATTTTTTCCTAAATAGATGTACTGAAATTCAGTATAACAAATACACAGGGTTATAGGTAGATACATGAGAATTTTTGTGTTATATAGTTATTCATTATTGAAAAGTAACTCAAAATTCCTTTACTCTCAGCACAACCCTGACTCATAGAAGACACCCAATAATTAGGTAGTAAATTGACTAGCCCCTACACCCCAATCCAGGAGCCCCAGTGTGGTCTAAGATGATTTCCTGGGTGCTTTCTGGTTGAAGCTTGTTATAATTTAAGTTTATAGAAGCTTTAAGAGAGCAGAGGGTTTCCTTCAAAGTTTGGTGCCTTTTTTTTTTTTTTCCCAAAACTCTAAACACCTTTGTAGAGCTTATTTAATGGCGACGATGATAATGATGGTGAGGTCTGGTTTCATAATTAATATTGTTCTATGAATCATGAGTTGATGGCATTCTAATTTCATTGCATGGAAGAGTAGTTAGCTTTCAAGTTCTGCCACTAGGAGATGGTAGTACCACAAGTGGAGCCCAAGGCTTTCATGACTTCTATACTGAATCACAAAATGAGAAATGGTATAGTGTCAGGTGGAACCCTGCTGAAGTCCTGGCTGTTGTAGGAATCTGAAACAGGAGAATCATAGGAGTTCTGCTCCAATGTGCTTCATTGATCGCAGAGCCATTACAGAAACAGGACATGACAGAGACAGTTTAAGACCTCAATGCAAATAACTTTAATGTAGAGAATGTGTCTGGAGAGAGAGACAAGTGCAATGAGGATTTAAACAGGTAAATGTCGTATGGGGATAGAAAGGTAGAGGAGGTGTTTGGTAGAGGATTTGGAGGAAAAAGAATTCCAGAGGTCAGAAATTCAGCTAAGAATAGGCATGTTTTTGGGCTGTTTTACCAATAAATAGTTGAGTTTGGTTCAGTGTTTGTATGAGGAAGGGTGAGAAAAAAATAAAAGTTTAAAGTAGCTAGAGGTTTGGATCACACTGGACTCATTCTGTAGGCTAGGAGAATGACAGTATTACAATTGTATTTCAGTGTTAGTATTTCTTAGGAATATGCTTTCTCTCATGTATTTTCATGACACACTCCCTCTCCTATTACAGGCCTTTACACAAATAACACCTTTGTGAGGCTTTCCCTGATCTCCAGTATAAAGTTACAACCCCATCCTAGCCCTCCCTGTCTGCCTTCTTTTTTTTTTAATTTAATAGCACTTATCATAATCTATTGAACGTATTTTAACAATTTATTTTTATTGTTGTCTTTCTTCCCACTTAAAGGGGAGAATTTTGTCTCTTTTATTACCCGCTGTATTCCCAGTGCTTAGAACAATGTCTGGAAGGTAGTTAAGTTCTCACTAATTATTTCTTGAATAAATGACTGAATATGCTAAGGGTGTAGGATAGATATTAGCCTATAGACCCTGGATTCCAACAGACAAATGAGAGTTCCTCCTGGTATTCCAAGGAGAAGTGATAGGGCCTGAATGAACCAAAGATGGAATCAGTATTAGGATAAGGAGGGGACAGTATAGATGTTGAATTACTAGCATTGGCACATGATTGGATGTGGGGGTGAAGTTTCATTGGCAATCAAAGATAACTGTAGAGTTTCAAGCCTTGGAAAATCAAAGCATGATGATTGAAGGGTTGCCTACACTGTCTACCATTGCCAGCTGATCAAAGATGATGACTAAGAAAGGACTACTACTTTTGTACAACTAGAAAAGACTACTATATTGCTGAGCTTAGCTTTTGAAATCACTTAGAAATATTTCATTCCTAAAGACCAAATGGCAAGTAATTAAATTGAGTGGGCAAATGCAGACTTATTTTTCCAAGAAAGAAAACATTAGTCGAAAAATTGGTAAAATTCAAATAAAGTTTGCTAAAAAAATGAGAAATTAAAAATGAAACTATTATGGAAAATATAAGCAATGTCGAAGGAAGGAAAAGAAGAAATCAGAAATGATTCGGTGGGGTAGATAAGATTTTTTTGGCAACATGGTCAACATAACATTTTTTTTTTTTTTTGCGGGGTGGCTGAGAAAATAATTGAGCTAATTATAAATGAAGTTGTCTGAAAGAAGTTGGTTTTATGGAAGATACTTCTTGTTATCTTTTAATTATGCTAAAATTTAAAACTTGTGGGTAATTAGGACAAAACAGTGCTTGGACTCAGGTTTAATATGTAGGAAGGTATCTTTCTCAGCCCACCAGATTTGGTTTCCCGTGGGTGATAGCATCAGAGACCCATTCCTAAACAAAGCTGCTTCAGGTGTTTACTAAAAGTGAATATCCTGCATCAAGCTGAATTTGAGCTTAACATCTATATATTTTAGGACTAAGACAAACAGTGCTAAAATAGGAAATTTTGGGGAAACTGGACATAATGTTTGAACTAAATAGAAAAACTGTTTTGAGACTTGAGTTTTTTTGTTTTTTTTAATTTATAGGGACCAAAGATGATGCTAAAAAACGTACTCTCAGAGAAAAAATTTCAGGCTACATGGATAGAGCAGAAAACATAAAAAAATATGTGGATCAAGAAAAAGAAGGTAAAAAGACTACTTTCAGAAAATGTGTCCAGGACTGGGGTGTGGCTTGGTAGTAGAGTGCTTCCTTAACCTAGCATATGTGAGGCCCTCAGTTCAATCCCCAGAACTAAAAAAAAAAAAAACCAGTAGAAAGAAAATGTGTCTGTAAGTTACAGTAATATATTCTATTTACTCAGTATTTCTGGCTTTTGTCCTTTGGACCTCTGTGTGGTATGGACTGTTTGAGCCTGGGAGATTATAGATTTACTCTGCATTTCCTCTTCCCTGTATTGAAGTTATCTTAACCTTTTTTTAAGAAAGCATGCTTGTCTTTTCATTGACACATTTAGCACCCAACACCAACTTAGACCCTGCTGACCTGTTTTATCATTTCAATCTCATTAGAACTTTAGGTTTCACAGCACGAATCTCCTGAAGTCTACCTGGACATGTGCCACGGGAAGATTTTGGTGCTTTCCCCCTTTGCTCTTCTGATGAAAGCTATACATACTGCAGAACTTTGCCATTTTTAAAAAGGAATGTGCAGATCCCCAGGAAGCTTGTGTATGGAACCCAGTTTAAGAACTACTACAGAGAAATACTGAATATGGATCCTGGATTTTATTTGAAAGTCTAAAATCATTACAGTAGCCAAAGAAACTCCTGGGACTTCTTTCCGATTTTATTGTGAATCAAAATATTTCAAGAGTTATGTATTCCTAATGATTAGAGGTGAGATTTTAATTCCCTACTCATAAGATCCAGTTTACAGACATCTGTATAAATGGGCATTGCCACTCTTATCTGAAGTGCACTCTAGGGCCAGTGGTTCTGCAGCCCTCAAAAATAGTGTCCTCAGTCCTTAGTTGATTTTCCTCCACATTCTCACAATCCACTGCCCAGCTCTTCCTAATGTTCTGTACTGACATATCCTGCAGACTCCCACTGAACTGTTTGAGTGGAAATAAAACTGTACTTTCTTCACCACCAGTTCAAATATAGAATGAAATTTACCTCCAAAACAATGAAATATAATACCACATCAGCACTGAGTTAAGATAACTTATATGACTAGTATGCCTTGAAAATTTATGCATATTTGCTGACATTATCTCTGTGGAAATATTTGGAACAGAATCCAAATCACAACTGTGTGTGTGTGTGTGTGTGTGTGTGTGTGCGCGCGCGCGCGCGCGCTAATTGCCTGGGGGTTGGTTGTTTATAGTGCTAGGAGTTGAACCCAGGACCTTGAACACGCTAGGCAAGTGTTCTACCACTGAGCCACACCCTAGCCCAGCTTTTATTTATTTATTTTTTTTGACTTTAAAAAGCTTCTTTTTTTTCCCTTTATTTAGCTGACTCTGTGCTTTTGCTTTCAACACTTTCACAACAAATTTCTGCTCCTCATTAAGAAAACATGCTTGTCTTTTCATTGACACATTTTAGCACCCAACACCAACTTAGACCCTGCTGACCTGTTTTATCATTTCAATCTCATTAGAACTTTAGGTTTCACAGCACCTGGACATGTGCCACAGGAAGATTTTGGTGCTTTCCCAATCTTCTTCGTACAAAAGTAAACAATTCTGTTCCCAGGGTTTGGGTATAGCCTGGTTTTGTAGGCTTTGTTAGGAAAGCCTACAATAGTACATCAAATAATGGGCCATTCTGAGTGCCTCTAAACACTACTCTGCAGAGGGGCCAAACCACTTTAGAGAAGGTGTATAGTGCAATAGCACATAAGTTAAAAATTACCAGTAGGGTTATATTTTTTAAAAACTTTAAAGTTCTCCGATAACTTATTCAAAAATTAGTAACACCAATAGAATTATCCTATTGATCATGTGACATTGCCAGTCTTTCACTTGAATTATTAAGTTGTACTCTAAGTTTCCACTTAAAACATTCTGTAGTGTGATTGGCAGATACACGGCTCTGGGCTCAATTGCCAGCACAAAAGATTAAAAAGAGAGAGAAAACAACAACATCTTTTAGTGCTAAGAAAGCCTTCTGAATGTCCTGTTAATGCTGTTTGTATTTAATAATTTATTAAATTGCAAGACCCCCCCCAAAAAAAAAAAAAAGATAAGTCTGAAGAGGACCAGCTGCTACTAGTTGTGATTTTATCCATGGTAACAAAAAGTTATCTAATGGGATGCTTTTGTACATACAGTACTCCCTCGAATAAACTTTTTTCTCTATAGGATCCAGCTCAGAAACCTGTTCCAAGAAACCTCTGGAATTTCCCCTTCCTACCTTAATGAAGATAGAATCACTCATGGAGTGGTTTGTCTTATTTACCTCTGTATATGTAGCATCTTGTAATATGTACAGAATAGACATTCAATAAATATTTTTTGAGAGAATAAGTTTAAAAATTAATTTGTAATTGATCATGAGTAATCACTATGTGAAATATAAAATGTATAAAAATTTATATTACTGAAGCTTGTGTCTTATAGATGGAAAATATCACAAGCAAATTAAAATAGAAGAGAATGCGACAGGATTCAGTTATGAGACACTTTTTAAAGAATACCTTAATGAGACAGTTACAGAAGTTTGGATAGAAGATCCTTATATTAGACAGATTCATCAGGTAAGTGAAATACACTAAACTATAATGAAATGTTATTTTAAATGTATAACCAGCCATCCATGTTTGTGGGTTGCACATCTAGATTCAAAGGAAGTTGAAAATATCTTTTAAAAAATTGACATATGCCAGGCATGGTGGCACACATCTGTAATCTCAGTGGCTTGGAAGCTGAGGCAAGAGGATCACAAGTTCAAAGCCAGCCTCAGCAAAAGCAAGGCACTAAGCAACTCAGTGAGACCCTGTCTCTACATAAAATACAAAATAGGGCTGGGGATGTGGCTCAGTGATTGAGTGCCCCTGAGTTCAAACCCTGGTGCTCCACCCCCCAATAATTTGACGTCTGTATAGAATATTCCCAAGTTTTTTTCTTGTCATTATTCCCTAAGCAAAATAGTGAAACAACTATTTACATAGGATCTACATTGTATTAGGTAATGCTATTATAAGTATCTACAGATTCAAAGTATTTAGGAGGGTACGCAGATATTCTGTGCAAATACTGCAACATTTTATATAAAGGACTTGAACAACCATGGGTTTTAGTATGGTGGGGGTCACTGAAACCAGTGCCCCAGAATACCAAGGTATAACTATACTAGCTATTAATAACCCATCTTGCTGTCTTTCAGCTATATAACTTACTTCGATTTTGTGAGATGCTTATTAAGAAACCATGTAATGTAAAAACTATTCACCTTCTCACCTCTCTAGATAAGGTAAGTATCTGGAAGAACTTTCTTAACTTACTAATTTTATTCAGTTACAAGGTATAGTCTGATTAAGGAAAACCTTGATGCACTGTATTGGTTAGATTTATTTCCTTGAAATTGAACTTATTATCTAAATAATAAGCATAGCATATCTTGAGAAAAATGCTGTTGATTTTAGGATGTTGACCTTATTTGGCCATTTTGCTGACCTCTGTTAGTTCAGGTAGTTTGTTAGTTCCGTGTTTTGGAGGTGATCATGCAGTCTGCACTTTGGGCAGTTTTGTCTCTTTACCTGGGATTAGCAGCATGATAGAAGGCATCTCTATTTTTATTTTTATTTTTTTTATTTTTTTTTTTTTATTTAATATTTATTTATTTTTTTTAGTTCTCGGCAGACACAACATCTTTGTTGGTATGTGGTGCTGAGGATCGAACCCGGGCCGCACGCATGCCAGGCGAGCGCGCTACCGCTTGAGCCACATCTCCAGCCCCTCTATTTTTATTTTGACCTAAGTAGTAGTTTTTCTAAATAATCATGATTTCCAGGATTACTTGAATAAGTAGGCAGCCCCACTTGAATGACCTAAAGATAATTACTAAAATACATATAAGGAGACAAGTTGGAATTGTGAATGTTCATGTTAGAAAAAGAACAGTTATTTTTATAAAAACTATTGTTTTCGAAACAACTTCACAATCTTGAGTTAACTTGTTATAACAGATATAGAAACTAATAGAACCTTTTTTTCATTCATGTATTTATTCCTCACTCAAAATAAGTCATAATTTAAAGCCATAATTTTTCCACATTTTTAATTGGTACATTATAGCTGTACGTACTGGTAGAATTTGTTGTTACATGTTTGTACATGCATACAGTGTATCAATATAATTTGGTCAGTGGCATTCCCCAGTGTTTCCACTCTTCTCTCCTCCCTACCCCAGGTCCCTTTCCTCTGTTCTACTGATCTCCCTCCAATTTTCATGAGATTCCCACTCTCCCTTTTCTTTTTTCCTTTCTAGTGTTCATATATAAGATAAAACATACAACTCTTGACCTTCTGGGTTTGTAAAGTTATAACATTTTAAAAGATAAAGGAGAATTTGTGGTGTTAACAAGACAGATACTAGTCTAAGGTGCAACACTGAACAGTTGTTCTCTTTGTCCCATAGTGGAATAAATGCATGACAGTTACACATAAAATTTCACTAAAGATCTGGAATCAGGCAAATAATTCTTCGAAACAAACTGCCCAATGAGCAGAGGCATGCTGCAAATATTTTTCTGTTAATATTTTACTATAAGATGAAAAAATTTCCAAAGTGACTACTAATTCAGATCCTTCATTTCCTGTGCCTGGCCTTGAATTCTGTCTTCCTTGGTCACATCCAAATCCAGAAGGTTTCTGCATTCCATGCTGAAAAATTCATTCCTCAGCACAGACGGACATTAATGAGCCCATGTGCAACCTTCATGTAGTACCTCCAGGGAAGTCAGGAGCTCAAAACACAGAGCACAGCATCATTTCTATAAAAAATAATTTTGGCTGGAGATATAGCTCAGTTGGTAGAGTGCTTGTATCACATGCACAAGGCCCTGGGTTCAATCCCAGCACCACCAAACAAACAAACAAAAAAACCACTCGTGTGTGTGTGTGTATGTGTGTGTGTACGTACATTTATATAAACAATAATTTTAACTGTCAAATGAGCTCTGACTTTTGAAGACCACATATATAAACAAACCAAAATACTGTCTTCATATCTTTTTTTTTTTGTAAAAAGTTGAGTAAACCATCAAAGTAGGAAAAAAAGTACAGAAACCATGAAAAATGAAAATTTAAAGGGTTTATGCCAAAAAAGACAAACCAATCTTCTCCAGCCCAACTCATCTGTTTTTGGGCGGTGAAATTTTATACAGGGTTATCAGGCAGTAGATGGTCCCTCCCATAGTTTCCGCCATGCAGCTCCAGTGAAGCATTCAGTCAAGCAGTCCTCATTTCCGGTGGATGTGCACACCATTGGATTCCTGGAAAATCTGTATCTCTGGAACTTTGTTCTTCCCAGCACAATCATATTCAATGGGACTGGTGGTCAGTTTAGATGGCATGACAAATATGATAGGTGGCTCTTCTCTGGAAACCAGAGGCCTTAATCCATGGAATATCTCACCTGAGTGGACTTTAGAAACTTCATACACACAGTAAAGATACATCTTAATCTGGGGGCTGGGGTTGTGGCTCAGTGGCAGAGCGCTTGCCTAGCATGTGTGAATCACTGGGTTTGATTTTCAGCACCCCATATAAATAAATAAACAATAAAGGTCCATCGACAACTAAAAAAAAATTAAGAAAAAAGAAAGATACATCTTAATCTTGAAGATCCCGCAGACTTGTAGGCCTCTTAAGCCCAAACTCCAGCCAACTTCTGCATGAAGTCACTCAACTCATAATACATGATAACCTGTGTCCACAGCTAATGCTGTGTGACCACCTATAGAACCTTTTCATATTAATCTATCTATACAATATTCATTGTATAGCTTAGGGATAATTTAAAATATTAATAAATAAGGTAGCAAATTATATTTTTGCTCTTAGCAGGGGTATGTGAAAGAGTCACAAAGAAATGGCCTAGAAGAAATAAAAATGTCACTCAGTAGACATGGAGTGCTTTTGGAAATAGAATACTCTTCTTCAATACATGACCGAGAAATTAGGTTAGTGAACAGTATTTTTATTTTTATACAATTGAAATATATGTTTTAAATTTTTCTTAATAAATGTCATAATTGCATGTGAATATTATATTTAAATATTCAGAATTCAAATAAAGCTCAGTTCTAGTAATTTCACTTTTGAAAAGAGGAAAACCTTAGCTTACTTTGTTCTGTGAGTATAATATTTCCTAACTTTGAATTTACATGTTCTGTGTCATGTGAGAAGAGGCAGTACTGCTTTTCTGCATGGTACATTAAGTATTATGATATTGAAATAATTCCTTTTCTAATGAAATTAATATTTAGTGTGGTTTTCCTTAAAGTTGGTAAGTAAATATTTTGATAGACACAGTAGTATGCTGAGTCAATAAGAAAACAGTATATGCAGTTATTTTTATAATATTTTCCCTCTGTTTAGAACAGTGGTTTTCATAATGATAGCAATAGCACCCTTATTTTTAATGAAAATTAACTTAAATATGCAGAACAGATGAAAATACAGTTGCTGAGGTTGCAACAGGGGTAAGGGTCCAGGACTCTTCCTGCTCACTTGCACCATCTGCAGGTGGGGAAACCCCCAGAACACCCCGATCCCTTGACCGACAGCTTCCCTGAATATATTTGGTAACCACTTGTTAGCAGAACAGGGAAATTTTATCAACAAGCTGAAATTCAAGAATAAGTTTTAATTTAATTGTTAGATTTTTTAATAGCTAATCAAATCAGCTAATTATTTCTGTGGTCCTTTTGTTTCATTGTAGACAGAGCCCATGATTAACCCCAGGTTAGATTGAACTTGTGTCATTAGAGGAAGTGGTTTTCTTGGTTAGGGGGAAATTTTGCTCATACTTAACACAATACAGCTTTAATAATTGTCTGACTTTAATGCCTTGAATATAATACTCTATATTAATTTCAATAGGTTCAACAATGGATGGATGATTAAGATCGGAAGGGGACTTGATTATTTTAAGAAACTGCAGGTAGGAAGCTAGGCATGGTGGCAAATGCCTATAATCCCAGCAGCTTGGAAGACTGAGGTAGGAGGATTGCCAAATTCAAAGCCAACTTTAGCAACATAGCGAGATCCTATGTCTAAATAAAATATTAAAAGCGCCAGGGATATGGCTCAGTGGTTAAGTGCCCTAGGCTCAATTCCTGATAGCAAAAAAAAGGAAAAAGAAAGAAACTGCAGGTAGGACATAATTTTATGAGTTCGTGTTTAGTGCTGTTTTTGTATAACTTTTATCTATATGTATTTTTCTTCCTAGGGTCGTTTTCCCCTTGGATACCATGATTTTGACCTGAGGCCATGTCATGAAACAACAGTGGACATTTTTCATAACAAGCATACAAAAAAAATATGATGGATAGTGGCCTAGTCAATATATATTTCTACTTTCAGTGATATCTTAGTCCATTTTCTGTTGCTATACCTGAATACCACAGGCTGGATAATTTATAAAGAATAGAGGTTTATTTAGCTCTTGGTGGAGGCTAAGACATCTTAAGAACATGGTGCTGGCAACTGGTGAGGACCTTCTTTATGCACATGGAGGACGGCATCACATGGCAAGACAAAGCAAGCATGCCAGAGAGCTTAACAAAGCCACTCCCATGAGGCACAGCCCTCATGACCCAGTCATCTTCCAAAGGTCCCACCTCAACACTGCTGTACTGGGGACCATGTTTCCAACACATGAACTCTTGGGGAACACTAAATTTAAACTATAGCAAGTGAACATAAGATTTTTTATAAATTATTTTTTTACTATGAATAGACCTTTCCTATAATAAATGAATTGACAATACACTTACATTTCTACTCATTTATGAATTCTGTGTGTCAACTGTAGGAACAATCAGATATTTTGGCAAATGCATTACTCAATAGGTCTACAGTGTTTCTTTTTATATAGTCATATAGCTGGTTAAGATTTTGCCAGCTTTTTCTCTATTTGGCTGTTGGAAAATAAGTCAACAGATAATGAGCATCTCTTATGATGTGAGCTGGATGTTATTATTGCTCCTGGGAGTTTAAGAGTTCAAGAGGGAAAATCATAGTTTACAGTGATCTTAAGAGAGATGGGTTTGGGGTGGGGGATGGGTAGTAACCAGATAAAACAGAGTGGCTGGGGATATAGCTCAGTGGTAGAGTGCATGCTTAGCATTTGCAAGGTCCTGGGGTTTGATCTCCAGTATTTACCCCCGGCTCCCTCACCAAAAGAACAAAAACAAAAGTATAATATTAACTATTAAAATTTTAAAAATTGTCTTTGGCAGACATTCACCAACACTCTGTGGTCTCATTACCTAGCCCCATGAAGGCAGATCAACTCATTTAGTCATCCTGATGCACACTGCCCCTCATTCACCTTGGCTGACACCTTTATAAAGCCTTACAGCTCAGAATCAACTGTTCTGGATAAGCTCATCCATCCAGATGCCAGGTGATTGGTTGGGGACAAAGACTAGGTTCCATGATCACAGGCTGGAAGAGGAAATATATGCTGGAGGCAATGGGCAGTGCACAAATTAAAGAATAAACTAAGCCAGAGGAAAACAAGTACCCCAGGATTCAGTACTGGAGAGTGCACACATAAACATCTGGAGAATATGCCAATGGAACAAAGAATATGAACAAGAATATTCTTAGCATGGAGGAACAAAGCCAGATAGAGACCTTTGGCTGTCCTGGGCAGGCTCAGACATTAGGTTTATTTTGTTTTCATGAGCCAGTAGGTACATGATTGAATTGGTATAAAAGGCTAGGAAGGAATTACAGAAAGGTTCCTGATACTTTTCTTTGATGCTTTCAGGTTTAGAAGCTGATAATGCTAAACCTGAAAAATTCAGCGTCTGAGAATACTTGGATTTTAGGCCTAACAAAAGTTCCTTTCAGCATCTTAGCTTATCCTCATGGTGTGGAAGTGGCACAGCTTTTCATTTGGGTGAGGACATTTCTACCTTCCTATTAAAATAATATTGATTTCTAGGGGCTGGGGTTGTGGCTCAGTGGTAGAGCACTCGCCTAGCACACATGAGGCACTGGGTTCGATCCTCAGCACCACATCAAATTGAAATAAAGATATTGTGTGTCCACCTACAACTAAAAAATAAATATTAAAAAATAATAATACTGATTTCTAGACATATGTACATGTCACTGTAGAGAATCTGCAGTCTACAACCCTCTAAATTATTTTTCATTCAGTTCCTATAAAAATCCCATCTAAAGCAGGGGATATAGCTCAGTGGGCCCTGAATTCAATCCCAGCATGGGAGGGGGAAGGGACCCTGGCTGAGAGAGTATTTAAGGAATAAAGTTCCATTATTCTAGATATATGGGGCCCCCAGATCAAATTAGAACACTAGAAGGCTACCAGGTGCAAGCTTAAATATGTCAAGGAATGTATAAGAACTAAAGGAACAACTACAAGTTTTACAGAAAGATGTAAGAAAACTCAGAAATCTGGAAAGAAAAATTACATTTTTTTTTTAGTTGTAGGTGGATAGTATGTTTTTATTTTATTTGTTTATTTTTATGTGGTACTAAGGATCAAACCCAGTGCCTCTCATATGCTAGGCAAGCACTGCCACTGAGCTACAGTCCCAGCTCCTAAATTACATTCTTGAATGGAAGGTCTCCTGTCAGATCTCCTTAAATTGGTTCATAAATTAGATGATGAAGACGACTACCACTAGGAGACTTGCTTGACACAATTATAAGACACAGCTACAATAATTCTTTAAACATGAATGGGCATAGGAATGGCTAAACAGTGGAATACAATAAAGAAATTAGAAACAGAAAGTCAGTCTGTGGGTTCGAATAATATGTAATAAACATGTCAGTTTAGTGGTTGGAAAAAATATTAGATCTCTGTCCTGCTCTATTTAAATAATCCTAAATGAATGAATGAAAACTAAATGGAAAACCCAAGTGTATTTTTAAACCCCTACTAAATATATAAACATAACACAAAACCCAGGAACTGTCAAAGGAAGAGCAAAAGAATAGATCATATATTAAAACAGAAGAACCCAGGGCTAGGGTTGTGGCTCAATGGTAGAGCACTTGCGTAGCATATTTGAGGCCCTGGGTTCAATTCTCAGCACCACATATAAATAAATAAAATAAAGATCTATTGACAACTAAAAAAAGAAAAAAAACCAGAAGGAACCATAAATGAAGTTTAGAAACATGAAAGATCAAATTGACAACACATAAAAAGTTTTTTTTTTTTTTTAAAGAGAGAGTGAGAGAGGAGAGAGAGAGAGAGAATTTTTAATATTTATTTTTTAGTTCTCGGCGGACACAACATCTTTGTTGGTATGTGGTGCTGAGGATCGAACCCGGGTCGCACGCATGCCAGGTGAGCGCGCTACCGCTTGAGCCACATCCCCAGCCCATAAAAAGTTTTAAGATTCCTGATATGTAAGAAAGATGGTGTGATTTTCAGCAGTGGCCCTGAACTGCCCTTTAGCCTCATTGAGTAGCTGGCTCTTTGAGCACCATTCACTGGTCTTTCCTGCCAGTGTGCACATCCCCAGCCAGGTGCTGCCCTACTTTTTGTTCTTCATGAACCAACTTCTTAAAAGGTTTCGCTCTAAAAAAGTATGCACCAACTGTTCATACTTTCCACCACTTCACTTGCTGCTGTCCCAGTCACGCCACTGAAATTGCTTTTGGTAAGCTCAATAGTGACCTCCATACCACCATATCTAATCAGCACTTCTTAACACCTTCGTATTACTTGACCTTTGGGGGCATGTGACCAAGCTGGCCCTTCTCTTCTTGAAACTCAGCTTCTGGGAAACATGCATGTCTCTTCCATCCTTCTTTTGAACAGTACAGTTGGGGTCAAGGGTGCTCGCTCAGTGGTAGAGTATGTGCTTAGCATGTTCAAGGCCCTGGGTTTAATTCTAGACACAAAACAAAACAAAAAAACACTACAGTTCCCCTGAAGTAGGTAGTAACTGCTTTTCTTCAACCCATACTTTCCTGGAGTGACTGTAACAGTAAGTTTTCTTAGTAAAAAGCAATAAAAACTGCTGCTACTTGATGTAAGCAGGATGTATGTGGGGAGCATTAAAAGGCTGGTAAGTGGTTTAAACCATCACCATGAGAGTTATTGACTGAAATGTGGAGGCTTTGCAGGGAAGATTTGTAACCCAGAACTAATCATGTCACCCTGTGATAAGGGATGGATGTGGTAGCCTACATCACTTCTGTTACTAGCTCTGCCACTGCCAGCCTCACTGCCTTTACTACCCCAGAAAGTCAGGCTCCTGGACTGTCTAAGGGTTTTCACTCATTTAGGGTTCTCTGCATCACTACTTTCAAAGTTTGGAGCAGGTGCCTCTGACTGGCACAGCCTAGCTCTTGTACCCATGCCCTCACAAATCATATTTGTGAAATTAAAATCTCCCTCACTAGGCCATCCCTGCTTTGAGATAACCTGTTGTAGGCAGAACCCTGCATGCACACCTGTTCTTCCTCTCTAAAAAATAGAAAAATGTAGCCATATGTAGAGACCAAGTTGTTAAAGAGGCAACTGAGTTAAAATGAAGTGTTTGAGTGGGTCTTAATCCATGTGACTGAGGTCCTAAGAGGAGAAAATTTGGTCACAGATAGGCATGCATTCAGAGGGAAGCTGTGGGAATATGGGGTGCTTGTCCACAAGCCAAGGTCTCATAAGACACCTTATCTTGAACTTGGAGCCAATCAGTGGGTGTTATGGTAGCCCTAGCAAGTTAATAGTCTCATTATTTCCTTTTTAAATGAACCAAAATTAAGCCATGTCCTGAAAATAGGAAGCATCCATCCCTAATTTTTTTGTCTTTTAAAAATTTGTTCTAATTAGTTATATATGACAGCAGAATGCATTTCAACTCATTGCTATCCCTAATTTTTAAATTTTTTTTTTATAGTTGTAGATGGACAGCATGCCTTAGGTTTTTTTTTTTTTTTTTTAATGTGGTGTTTAGGATCGAACCCAGTGCCTCACACATGCTAGGCAAGCACTCTGCCATCCTTAATTTTTAACAAGGGCCGAACACTGTCCTCTTCTTTCCATGGCACTTGCCTGTACCTCAGCAGTAGCTTCCAACTACTGGCCACTCCTAATCTTGCTTCATTCCAGTCCATTCTCCACAGAACAGTAATCTTTATTAAAACTTCTTATTGCACTTAAGACGAAGCTCTCCTGTAGCCTATCAGTCTCTACATGATCTGGTCTCTACCCATCTCCACCTTCACCTTGCCTGATTTTCCACCTTGTTTGCCTATTCCCTCAACACTGTCAAGAAGCCCAGTCTTTCCTGCTTTAGAGTCTTCCTGTATGCTGTTCTGTTTGGCAAATTGTACTTGCCATTGAAATCTCATTGCAGATCTTATGACTATGAAATTCCTTCTGTGGGGATGAGCAACTGTGTTCCCTCTCCTTGAATTTGTGCTTGAGATCCCAGAAGTTATACTATATTACTTCCAAAGCTGTGGCATAAAACAGGTTCTGCCCTGCTTCTTTGGTTGCTGGTTCTTAGAACCCATCCACCTGCTTGTGAGGAAGTCCAGGCAGTCCACATGGAGAGGAACCAAAGCCCTCAGTCCAGTCCCCAAAGAGCTCCCAGCATACACCCAACTCATTTGCCAGCCATGTGAATAAGCTATCTTGGAAGATATTTCTGGCTCCAGTTAAATTCTCCTAGTTAATGCTGTTGGATCAAATACGCTATCCCTACCAAATCCTGTTCAAATTATATATTTATGAGTAAAATGATTCTTGTTTTAAGCTACCAAGTTTTAGAATGGTTTGTTACACAGCAATAACTGACATAACCTTGAATACTCTCCTCCCCATCCACCCACTTTGCATGGCTTTCTTCTTATCCTGTTTAAATGTCATCTTCCTGGTAGTTCTACCTAGGTAACCCCTATTATTGCCTGTTAATCACTATCTCAGCTTTTCCTTAATACCATTTTTATCTTGTAATTAATTATTTGTAACTAATTATCTTCTCCTAAGCCAAAGATTTTAAAACTGAGGTCTTGATATATTAATGAGTGATAAGAACAATAAAAAGTAAAAAGGGCTGGGGTTGTGGCTGAGTGCTTAAGTGCCCCTAGGTTCCATCCACAGTACCCCCCCAAAAAAGACCAATTTTTGTGTGTCTGTGTGTGGGGGGAGGGACGGGCACCAGAGATTGAACTTAGGGGCACTTGACCACTGAGTCACATCCTAGCCCTATTTTGTATTTTATTTAGAGACAAGGTCTCACTGAGTTGCTTAGGGCCTTGCTTTTGATGAGGCTGTCTTTGAACTCGCAATCCTTCTGCCTCAGCCTCCTGAGCCATTGGGATTACAGGTATGTGCCACTGCACACAGCACCAATTTTTAAAAGACAAAATAAAATGGAAAATATCAGAGAAATAGTAAGGAACAAGCATTGTATTGTTAAGCTTATTAGGTATGCATAAATGTGTGTTAAGGCACAATGTAAAATATATTTTTTTACTTTGGTCTGATTTTTAAAATGTCTGAAAGGCATTATACTAAACTGTCAGTTCTTGAGGTCAGTGATCATGTCTTCTTAACTCCCTATGAACATCCAATATCTAGTCTAGTGCTTGACACAATAGGCACTCAATACTAACACACAGTATATTTTAGAAATAAAAGCAGTATGAGAATTAATCAGATATAGAGACAGGAAATGGTCAACAAGAATGATACTCTGAAAAAATTTTGTAACGAAAACATTGAGAATCTTTTCACAAGCATCTTGAGCAGGAATGTTTTGGGAAAAGGGAGACATATTCATTCATTCTGGTTAAGGATCCAGTAAAAGTGGGAAGACAAATGCAAGATAAAGAAGATATAATGATGCAAGTCCCAAACACAAGCAGGAGAGGAAAAATCCAGGTTTAATTAGAGAGGTTATACTAAGGGCAAGGGCGGCACTTCCTCCTGAGATTGAAAGAAAAGATAAATATTGAAGTAGAGAACCTGGAGCTAAAAGACTCATTTCTGAAGACTTCAACTCTCAACAAATTAAGAATCAAGGTTTTTGAAGACTTGTAAGGGCTCTGTGTTTGGGATTGGGGGTCTCTGATAAACTTTATGATTGTGGCATGCTTGGTGGCTAGGAAGTTTCTGTGCAAAGGCACAGAATGCCTGGCTGCTGGGAAACTTCTATGTAAAGACACGGGATGCCTGGCTGCTTTAGAGATGTCCTTCACAAGAAAGCTCTGTTAAAGTCCTATCAGCTTCGACCTTCATCTCAGGCACACAGCTCCTGGGGAATATAGGGACTCTCTTGTAGAAAACCACAATGATTCACTGAACCTAAATCTGTCCACATAATAGTAACTTTATACAATGGATTTTCTTAAGAGCTGTACAAATCTCCTGACATTGCATATTGTAACTGTAACTGCAGAATAAGCAACCTTACTGACACACTATAAACAATAATGTAGATATGGTACTAATGATCTAATGTAAATTACTGATATAAATAAATGTGGCCACTTGGAGAAGCAGTCACTTTTCCTGCCTCTGTATCTTGTGTCTGTGTCACCCTTATTTTATTTTCCTTACAAAGACTAGTGGAATTCTGGAGCCTGTGAGAGTGGTAACCTTTAGGAATAAGATGCCTGAGAATGAGAGGAATGCCGGGCATAGTGGCACACACTTCTTATCCCAGCTACTTGTGAGGCTGAGGCAGGAGGGTCACAAGTTAGAAACCAGCCTGAGCAACTTAGCAAGACCATCTCAAAATTAAAAAAAAAAAATGGCTGGACATGTAGCTCAGAGAATGCTTGTCTAGCATGTGTGAGGCCAAGGATTCAATCACCAGTACGGCAAAATTTAAGAATGAGAGGAAGTCAACCAGAGACGAGATGAATCTGACACCAACAGAAAGATGTGGTAAGTTAAAAACTTTAAATATGAAATTGGGCAAATCTGCATGATTATATGATTTTACCCCCTGGATTGCTTGTCATCTAGGTATAGAAATAGAAAACCGATTGTCTGGACTTTTTTTTTTTTTTTAAGTGGCAATGGTAGGTAAAGGGAGAAAAGCAGATGAAAACACTGGTAAGAAAGTACAGTATACTTGAAATAATTCAGGCTTGATGAGGGAAAGAAATGAAGGTAGGAGAGATTAAAGTCAAAGGCTGGGAAAAATGCAATGGGTTTCATTTAGTGAGAGAAGATGGAAAGACAAGAAAATATTTTAAATATGAGAGAATTTTAGAGATTATGATATTAGAGGTGGCAACAGAGGTATGAAAACAAGCAATTATGAAGCTGGTCTGTCTACTGTGGTATACATTTCCAAGGCAATAAGAAGTGAAGGAGCTGAAATATAAATGTGTGCCAGGAACTAAATCAATGAAGAAAGAGTATTCTAGATGTCAAAAGAGAAGATGGACAAGAACAGATAATAAACAATTTCAAATGGGGAGAAGTTACTGAAAGAGACTAGGCTTTTTTCCCCAGACATGGTCCTCACTGTTGTCCAGGCTGACGCTGAACTCCTGAACTTCAGTGTCCCTCCTGCCTCAGCCTCCCAAGTGCTGGGATTACAAGCAGATGCCACTGCACTCAGCTTTTTTGTTTTTTAGACATACAATGCATTTAAAAGTTTTATTCTCTCATTGAAACTGACAATATAAATAGTTGCTTGGAGTCACATTATTCCTCTAATTTTTTCACAAAGAATATCCCATTTACTATGTAGTTCATGGTCTTCTGGGTATGTTCTAAGTAAAATGTTTGTCAGCATGGTAGTTTCAGTTGGGCAAAACTTGCTGCCAATAAAACTTGAATTTAACTTGTCACATATTGCCAGTGGTATCCAATGATCAGGTGCTTCAATATTGCAGATTTCAATTCTTCCATTCTTTATATCTATGAATAATTTAATTTCCAAGTGTGACTGCTCATATAACACATCCAAAGTAGTGTCTATACTAAACTTTGGTGTTTTGCCATATATCCATTCCCAAGTTTGTAGTTCTTTGGCTTTGCTATTTATTCCAGGAAACAGTGTTTCATCAGTTGGATTTATTAGATTAATGTGATTATCAATTTGATGATAAGCAGCATACTCTGCAGCAATAGCATTCATCAGTACTTCACAGGTCAGAGTAGGATCTTTCTCCAAAAGATTTTTCACTAAAGAAGGTATGCTAGTAGTGGCATTGCTCTTGATCCCTTGGTAAGGGCTCTTTAGTGAAGAAGACAAAGAGGTTCCATCAGTACTACATAATAAGGTACAATGGTGATAAGCAGTAGTCCGGCCAATCTTTGAGGCTGTTCCTGAGATTTTAAACTGACCATCAAGTAAAAGGTCAAATCTTTTGGTAGCCTGAACATCCAGCTGGGGTTGGACAGCATTCAGTGCTCTCACAATTAATTTCAGATTGTCCATTCTATCATACTTTTTTTTGGTTGTAAAGAAAGTCAAATTGATATTACCCATATCATGGTAGACTGTTCCTCCTCCACTTCTTCTCCTAGCCAGTTTTATACCTTCTTCTCTCATCAGATTCAGGTTACATTCTTGCCAAGGATTTTGATGCCTACCAATCACAACACAGGGAGAATTTCTCCAAAAGAAAAGAATTGGCTTGCCTTCTAGGTTTACATGGTCATGGATCCAGTCTTCTACAGCCAGATTTTGATATACATCATTGGAAATTGACTGTAAAATGAGCCCACCTTTTGTGGTGTTTTTAAAGCCTGCTGCTGGAATCTTGTGATTACGAAGCAACTGGAAGCAGTTCTTCACTGAAAATGGGATCAGCATGCTTTTAAAAATGGAAGACAAAAAACAAATTAATTCAATGAAAAAAGGAAAATTAAATTCTACCTTCTAGCTATCAGTTATTGGTTATTTGATTCAAACTTAACTAGGTGTCCAGTCCGATTGCTTTTCTTGCCTATTAAGGTTTTTAGTCTTTGCAACTCTATAACAAAGTACTTTAAAAAAAATGAAGATAAAATTCAATAATTTCAGTTGAAATGAAGGTACAGATTTTTCAAACAAAAAAGGATGCAGCAAATACATTACACATACCAAAGCCAAACAAATTATTTTGAATTCATAATACATGTTCATTGAAAAAAAATGAGGAAACAACAGGTAAGCAAAAGAACAGAAAACATAATCCCACTGCTGAAAAGAACCACAATTAACATTTTGGTATAAACAACCCATTTTATGTCTTCTGGGAATTATGTATATACATATAAATGATTTTTTATTTTTATTTTTAAGATGAGGTCTTACTATGTTGCCCAGGCTGGCCTCAAACTCCTGAGTTCAAATGACCTTCCTGTCTCAACATCCCAATTAGCTGGGACTACAGGTGTATACATCATTGTGCCTGGCTCTCGTTCTACATTAAATCTATTTTAAAATCAGGTTTAATGACTGTGTAATATTTTGTTATTAAATGTATCAGTTCACAAGTTCAAGGCCAGTCACCATGTATAACTTAGCAAAACCCTTCTCAAATTAAAAGCACTGGGCTGGTCATGTAGCTCAGTGACTAGCATATGTAAAGCCCTAGGTTCAACTGCCAGTACCATTAAAAAAAAAAAAAAAAAAAAAAAACAGTTTACTCAGTTTCTTAGTCTATATTGCTTTTTTTTCTAGTTTTCCTGTATTATCAACAATGTAGTCATGAACGTCTCTATGGAAAGTTCTAATTATGTCTTTACAATGCTATAAAAATAATTCCTATTTCAACTTGGAATATATGATTTACTGCCAGCATAACTTTTACTTAGGTCAATATTAAATTAGTATGAATTAAAGAAAGGCTAGACTAGAGACTAGAAAAGAAAAACCAGTTTATACCTTCCC
Organism: Urocitellus parryii; assembly: GCF_045843805.1. NCBI lineage: Eukaryota > Metazoa > Chordata > Mammalia > Rodentia > Sciuridae > Urocitellus > Urocitellus parryii. The sequence goes on from NC_135542.1 coordinate 11,350,055, forward strand.
CTAAGAAACATCTGCAGAGTTTAATAGAGGAAGGGATACTTGAACAGTGTTGAAATTTGATGGTTGATGGGAGTAGCATATGCAAAGGCATATACAAAGGCTGAAACTATCAGAATCTTCTACTACTAAGGCATGTTTTGGGTACTCCTTCCTAAAAGACAGTTACACTAACAGTATTCTAGCTTCACTGATGCTCACAGCTCTACTGTCCTAGGAAGTCTCTGCACTCAGATTGCATTTCTTTGGCTAATCTCCTTGTTCTTGGTTCTGTTTGAGTTTGATAAAGTCTTGTACTCATTCAATAAATATTTATGGAGTGCCTGCTAGGCACAGGTAGTAAGAAGACAGAGAAGGGAGGAGACAAGTTCATGTAATCCTAAAACACATGGATTCTCTGTGAAGGCAGCTATGATCTACTGATGTGTTTTAAGCAAAAAAGTGTTGAGTCATACAAAACTATTTCCACAGTGTTGTGCATGGATTAAAGAAAGGCTAGACTAGAGACAAAAAGAGTAGTTAACTGATAATGTACAGGTCTCACAGGAAGAGGAGGTATGGGGTGAAAATATTTGGTTCATTTAATTGTGTTGAACTTAAGTGTCTATGATTATTTGTCAGCCAATGGGACAGGGCTGAAAAGAAAGTAACCAAGGCCATGGGAGAAGATTAGATTGTCTCAGGAGGGTTCTGTAAGCAGACACAGAGTCTTCGACACAACCCTAAAGAGCAGCAACATTTAACAGATATGAAGAGAAGGGAGGGAGAGCTCCCAAAGAAAACTGGGAATAATAAGAAGAAAAATTTTAAATAGGGCATTATGGAAGTTTCAAGGAGGTAAGATGCTGAAAATAGATCTTCATTAAGAAAGTTATTAGTGATCTTGGCAAAAACCAGGTATGCTGAGTGACTGGGAGGTCCACAGTGATTCAATGAATATATTCTAGTTGTAAAATGGAGAAGCTAGGGCAATAGAAGAAATGTGAAGTTAGGAGATAACCTAACATGCAAGAGACCAAAGCATGTTTAGACGTTGCTGGTAGGACAACTGGAAGAAGAGGGTAACATTGGTGAAGGGAGCTCCTTGAGAAAGTGATGGTGCTGGGATCCAGAGTTCAGAAGGAGCAGAAAGGATCCCCTTCCAATGTGATCCAAGGGAGAAACAGTGACAAATGGGTCGGTGGTATGTTGGACACTAATGAGCCAGAAAGTGTTTGTGGAAGAGATTCTCAAAGACCTCGTGACATAGTCTTGTTAATATATGCAGAGTGTGGCAGGATAGCAAAGTAGTTAAGATCTTAAATTTTAATTCTGGCTCTGCTGCTTACTAACTGAATAACCCTAGGAAAGTAGTTAACTTCTGGCTGCTTCAACTATCTCAGACCTCACAGAATGGTTAAGAGAATTAGGTTATTACATATAAACCAATATGAACTGCATGGAAACGTTAACTGTTATTACAGTGTTCCTTCCCATCTGTTTTTCTGTTCCAGTCATAAAACATTATGTTCTCTCAAGTGTACAATGACTCATAACCAAGATGCAATAAAGTGGCATTTACTTTGAAAAATTAACCATAATCCACAAAATATTGGTCAAAAATAATATTTGCTAGGGTTCTATAACTGATCTGATTCATGTATTGATTCAATGTATGGAATAAATTGAATTATTTATTCAATAAATAAATTGAATAAATACATAAATTTATTTATTTATGTATTTTAATTTATGTATTTTAATAGTGCCAAACTCTCCATTCATCCAGGCACTGTGTATATATTATGAATGAAACACAACCCAGCAAAGGTATTAATTTGACAAATTCTGCATCAACTATATGACATGTACTCTTCTTACCACTTGGGATTTATCAGTAAGCCAAGTAATTAAGGGGGGTAAAAGAAAAACTAAAGCTGGGAGAGGGAAGACTGAAAATGTATATGCAAGAATCATTAGGCTTCAATTTCAAATAGGATTGTTAAACTACTCATCTTTAAAAAAGTTGACATGGGAACAAAGATTAAGGAGTTAGGTTGAACGCTTATGTAACAAACTATTCTTGGCCTTAGTGAGAATGTAACATTATAACTGGGCCCTAAAGGATAACAAGAATCACACAGAGAAAAGTGGAAAGAAAGGTATGTCCAAGAAAACCTAAATGTGAACTTACTGATTTACAGAGAGAACCATAAACTATTGACCAGAGAGAGATTCCTCTAGGCCTGCCCAACTACTTGCTATAGGACTACAGGTAAGGCTATTTATCTTAACTTTGGTAAATATGCATCAGAACCAAAAGACTGAGTTATATGATCTCAATATTAGATGGGATGGGTCCAGAGGAAACCACCTCAATTCCTGGGACCAGGAAAGAGTCTACTCTTAAGCCAGGATAGTGTTTACTCCTCGGGGAGCTTTGGATTCGCTGGGACAGGTGTGTCTCTCTTTGGCTCTGTGCTCCTGTGGCAGATAGGTACGGACTAAATGAGAGTTGCCAGGATATAGCTAAGACTTTGAAAGACAAGCAAAAAAGATTTTTTTTAAATCGCTTTGCATATCTACTCTAACCCTGTAATTACCAACCACCCTGTAATTACGAACCGTACACGTTTTCCTCAGAAGACGCTCTCATGTCCCTGTTCTGCGGGACACTTCGTTGTCACTGTGCACTGCCAAACATAGTTCCCCATCACCAAACAGAAAACAGATTTAAAAAAACAAAAATAGCATAATCCCGGCTAATCATAAAACCTTACCCAGACATCTACTTTGCCACCTGACACACCCGACCGGGGCTCGGGATCGGCCGCTCTTAACAGAGCCATCAGGTCGTGCCGAGCGCAGAGCACAAGCTGCAGAGCCTGCAGCACCAGCCCCTGAAGGCCAGAGGCGCGCGCGCGCACGCAGAACCCGTCTCGGGGATCTTTGTCCTTGCCCGCCGCCCGAAGAACCCCGAGCGCCCCGCCGGGCCCGTTTCCACCCGCCACCACGCGCCGTTCACGTTAGATCCGCTTCCGGCTTCTCTCACCTGCTGCTTCCGGTAGCACCTACCCGCCGGAGAGCACTGGTACCGGAGAAGAACGGGTCGACCCCGGGCGCTCAGCGGCTGCGCACGCGACGCGCATCACCCCAAGCCCCGCCCACGAGCAGAGGCGGGGCCCCGGCCCGGCCCGCCCACGAGGGCCGGAGGAGGCGTGGCTACTTCCCGAGCGGGCCCGGTTTGCCTAGGAGGTCGCCGGGCGGGGTTCCTAAGGCTCCCTCGGGACGTGCCAACTAACGCAAAACCACATTTGAGACAGGGTCGCAGGCCACGTTTGAATAAAAGTATCAAAATTTTGTTAGCTCAGATGGCAGTTCGCTGTGTGAGAGCACAGAGATAACGGCCGTCCCGGGGCGAAGGTAGGAGAGGCAGGTGCGCCAGGTGGAAGGGGCATTTCGTAGGCTTGTTCAGGGGGAGACCCCAGAAACCCAAAGCACTCAGGTCACAGCCCGCAAGAGTACCAGCAAGTGCTCTTTACTGACTGCGTGGACTCTCAGTTCAATTGGCAGGTAACTCAAAAGGGAAAATTCAAATCATTTTTGAAAGAAAAATTGCATTTAAAGGAATAAACGTTGGCATTCGCAACACAGAGATGGTAATAAGTTGGACTGAGTGGATCAAAAAGCAGACACATTTTGTTGTACTCATTGTTGGCAAAAAAGTCCTTCCCTTCAGCCAGACGGGAAATTCTCTCTAAAACCAAGATTTCAGCTAGTTATTGCAGAGTGATAAAGCGCCTCAAACATCATGACTTATTATCTCTAAGAATTATGTGAGCAAGCTGGTTTCACCTGGGTTTACCCTGTGGCTCCATTCAGCAAGGGGTGGCTGAGCTGAGGGGGTCCAAGATGATCCTTATTCACACTCTGGCACTTGGTGCAGGCTACCTGCTGGAGCAGCTCAGTTCAGCACCTGGAGGCAGCACTTGAGAAAGCCAGTGGAGAGTTAAGGGATGGAATGATGGCCCCCTGTGAAGAGCAGGCTGTGCCCTGCTCCAAATTACTCCATGTTATGTAGAACAGCAGTGCCTAGCCCTTAGTCACTCCATTTTATAAAGCAACAGTTTTTGTCCTGAGCTACTCCAATTTGAGTGTCAGTGCCAAGGCAGAATGACTTGGTAACTTGTCTTGACAAATAGATAATCATCATATTTTGGACATACAGAACTTTTTGAAAAGAAAAACCCTCAGCTACACAGCACAATCATAAGGCACACACTGATAAGTTAATTAGTCATGCTAATAAAAATGACCACCTGTGGGGCTAGGATAATGGCTCAGTGGTAGAGTGCTTGCCTAGCATGTGTGAGGCACAGGGTTCGATTATCAGCACTGCATATACATAATAAGTAAAATAAAGGTCCATTAACAACTGAAAAATATTTTTTTCAAAAAGAGTCTATTAAAAAAATGACCACCTGTGAACTTATTAAATTAGAAGCACATGTATGCATGGACAATCAAATGCATATCTGAAAAACCCGGCTCATGAGTTTATTGTAGTCACCAGATATAACCCCCTCACCTAAGGCCCATAAAAGGAGGAGTACCCTCCTGGACATGGCAGCACTCTGATCCTGTCACTAATCATGAGTCTTGCCCACAATGCCACATCAATGGACTTTGGACTCTGTCCCCAGGGTTCAGCTCAGTGTTTCTCCTGCCCATGACAAGACGAGGCCCACGTCAAATGACCCTGTTAAGTGCCTACCTTCTGGACTCTCAACTTATGAGAACTGGTTCCTTAAACACTGATCTCACCACCTGCAATGACTCTTTGCCTTTGCACCTGCTCTCTACCTTTTTTCTCACTGCAGCCTCTGGAAACCTGTGGCCACTTTAACCCTTCGTGAGCATTTCTGTGATGTATGTACATCACTGTGTGAAGTATGATGTGACTTGAATACTACAGATATTATTAAGATTGGGATGGAATAAAAGAACTTGTGACTGCTCCACTCATGACACCAAGTGAACTGAGAGTATTTTCAGTGAATTAATCCCAATGAAAGTGATATAGTTTGTGAATTTACAGTTATTCAATAAATTTGACATTGTGGAAAGACACAAACATGTCTAGCCTATGTTAATGGCATAGCCCACTCATGACGACCCCATTTCTTGGTGAGAGGACCCCAAAGAATTTATGACCATCTCTTTCAATCTTCCACAAAAACCAGTCCCTACTTCAGTTAGAAGGGTATCCACCAAGACTTATCTCTTGGAGTAAGCAGCATTCTGTGTTCACAGTTGGCAATGCTGATACCATAAATGATAGGGCTGAGTCTTATATTATGCAAGTAGAAATGGATTCTTTTCAGAGTTTCAGTAGGAATTTTCCTAGTTATTGATAGTAGGTCCATAATGTTGTCACTCTCTATATTGTTTCCTTCCAAATTTGATTTCTCTAAAGTAGTTTATTTTTCCTCTTCTTTCCTTCTGAGGTAGTTATAGAGAATCCTATTCTTTTCTCCCTGCTCTAAGATTTCTGTTCCTTGGCTATTATTGCCCCCTTTCCTACTTCTTCAGCTTCTCCCCTGGAACTTTCCAGCGATACTCTAATATGCTTCACAAATCCTCCAGAGACCTCATTTCCCCTTCCAACTTTCAATGTGTTTACTCCCTTTCAGAGCAAAGCTTCTTGGAAGAGTCACTATATATACAATATCTACTTCCTTACTTCATATTCAACCAACTCCAAAATGGCTTCTGCCCCATTTATTCCACCACAAGTGCTTTTGCTAAGACCACTGTGACATTCGTGTTGCTGGATCCAATGGACTTTTTGGTCTTCACCTAACCTTTCTGTTCACTGGTTCCACCTAGAAAGACTCCTATAGACAACCTTTATATTATTAACTTGGCTTTCCTTTGGCCTCATTACCAACTTCTCAGTACCCTCTGACAGTTGCCCTTGCTCTGATCAGCCCCTAAATGTTGGAGTTCCTCACATCTTCACCTTCCCACAAATGTGCTCCTTAAACAATCACATTCATTCCCATGACTTTAAATACCAACTTTATACCACTGTCATCATCCATTGGACAATCATGTAACTGCAGAAATTATAAATGTCATATCCTTGGAGAAGTCTTCCTAGTTCCCAGAATTGAAATCAACTTTATGTGTTATTCCTCCTGTTACATCTCTCTGAATGTTTTACGTTTTCTTCATAGCATATCTTATATAATTTCTTTATATGTTTTGGCTTTCCTGGTAGACAGACAGAAAGCACTGTGAAGGCAGTAGCTATTTTATCCACTGCCATATCTCCAGCACCAAGCATAGTGCCAGCCTTGGTGAACAAGGAATTCTTTTTTTCTTTTCCAAAGAATTATGTTTTGTAAGTGACAAAAGCATTGTTTTACTCATTTATGTATCATTTGACAATTTTGGTTCTTTAGGCTCAATATTCCCTTCAAATACATTTAGCATTTGTCTGTTATTTTAAAAAATGAATATTGAGGAGATTATGCAGTGGGCATTACAGACAGTTCTTAAATACTATAGTACAGGAACATGTTCCAACTGTGTGTGTGTGTGTATGTGTGTGTGTGTGTTACTGGGGATGGAACCCTTTGCACTTACTGGGCAAACACTCTACCACTGAGCTAAACAAAATATACTAGGAGTGTAGCTCAGTGGTACAGCATGTGCTTAGTATGTGTGAGGCTCTGGAATCAAGTCCCAGCACCAAAAAACAAACAAACAAACAACATGCATAATATAATTATAGGTCACTCTCTGTATGGATATAAAATGGTTTTAATTTCATCTAACATTACTTGGAACAACACTGCTGTTTCAAACTGCCATGTATTTCAATAACTGATATGTAAAACAAATTTTGAACACTAGGTTGTTTTTCTTATACAAAATATTGGAATATAACTTGTTAGCATCTGCAAGATATGCTGTGATATTTGGAAAGAACTATTTTCTAACTTTGAAATGAATTCCACATGAGGGAAAGTTGTTTTTTTTTTTTAGATACATTTTAATGGAAATTTGCATTTTTTAAAAACAATTTTTAAATTTTCTGTTACATTCTAAGAGCATATTTGTTCAGTGGAATACTCAAGAGTTAATGATAGACCATTGCTTCTAAACTTACACTAACCACATCACAGGAGCTTTATGAATCACATGTTCATTTCAATAAAAGTGATTAAAGATATACTTTTTTAATTGAAAGAATAATTAAGGAAAAGTGAGAAATATGTATTGAAAAATATCTTTTATCATAGAAGATGAATGGGAAAACTAACTGTAAGTTTTATAATTGAAGGGTTAAAACATATTGAAAAAAATGAAAATCCTTTTTTCTCATATAAAACCTGTCCCACATTAACTGACATATTCCAAATACATAGAATAAATGCTTATATTATTTTCAGAATTGCAATATTTTGTTTGTTTTATGGCACTGTGAAAGTGATTTCTTTTATTCTATTCAAAATAAAGAAAATTTAAAGCAAATACTAGATCTCATAAAACTCAATGAGCTTGGTATTGTTTCTCAAGTGTTTTTCCATGATATATAGAAAAAAACTAAGATGTTCAAATTTTAAATAAGTATTATAATTATATATCAATTACTATATTAAGATGTGATTATATCTTTGAGTACTTGTCTTGGTATGGTTCATGATACTTATCACTTTTAGAAAGACTTCTTTCTGCCATATGTTTACTATAATTAACTATCCATCCTCCCAAAGGAATAACAATGCCAGGAATAAGAGTAAAGGCAAGAGCTAAGAATATATACAGAATTATGGAAATGGTGAATCAAGGGGAAAAGAAAACATAAATAATGGAATTCAGTAAAATTCCAGCATTCTGTGAAAGATATGAAATTTAAGATCCTGGAAAGAAGTGATTATGGATGTGATGTTAGGATTATATCTATGGGAATTAAAAAGTGATGCCCCAAACTAAGTCTGATAAATAACAAGATTTCTGTGGCAGAATCAAAAGTCATTAATATATTATATCACATCAATACTCCTATTAAATGATTGGATTATGAGAATGTCTCATAGGATACCTCTTTTTTTTTTTTTATTGGTCGTTCATAACATTACATAGTTCTTAATACATCATATTACACGGTTTGATTCAAGTGGATTATGAACTCCCGCTTTTACCCCGTATACAAATTGCTGTATCACATCAGTTACCATTCCATTGATTGACATATTGCCTTTCTAGTGTCTGATGTATTCTGCTGTCTGTCCTATTGTCTACTATCCCCCCTCCCCTCCCCTCCCCTCCCCTCCCCTCCCCTTTTCTCTCTCTACCCCTTCTACTGTAAATCATGTCTTCCATTTGTATTCTCTTGACTTACCCCTCCTTACCTCTTATATGACATTTTGTATAACCCTGAGGATCGCCTTCCATTTCCATGCAATTTCCCTTCTCACTCCCTTTCCCTCCCACCTCTCATCCCTGTTTACTGTAAATATTCTTCTCAAGCTCTTCGTCCCTACCCTGTCCTTGTTTACACCCCTTATATCAAAGGAGTCATTTGGTATTTGTTTTTTAAAGATTGACTAGCTTCACTTAGCATAATCTGCTCTAATGCCATCCATTTCCCTCCAAATTCTATAATTTTGTCATTTTTTAATGCAGAGTAATACTCCATAGTGTATAAATGCCACATTTTTTTTATCCATTCATCTATTGAAGGGCATCTAGGCTGGTTCCACAGTCTTGCTATCGTGAATTGAGCTGCTATGAACATCGATGTAGCAGTGTCCCTGTAGCATGCTCTTGTTAGGGCTTTAGGGAATAGACTGAGAAGGGGAATAGCTGGGTCAAATTGTGGTTCCATTCCCAGCTTTCCGAGAAATCTCCATACTGCTTTCCAAATTGGCTGCACCAATTTGCAGTCCCACCAGCAATGAACAAGAGTGCCCTTTTCCCCGCATCCTCTCCAGCACTTATTGTTGTTTGACTTCCTAATGGCTGCAAGTCTTACTGGAGTGAGATGGTATCTTAGGGTAGTTTTGATTTGCATTTCTCTGACTGCTAGCGATGGTGAGCATTTTTTCATGTACTTGTTGATTGATTGTATGTCCTCCTCTGAGAAGTGTCTGTTCAGGTCCTTGGCCCATTTATTGATTGGGTTATTTGTTATCTTATTGTCTAATTTTTTGAGTTCTTTGTATATTCTGGTTATTAGGGCTCTATCTGAAGTGTGTGGAGTAAAGATTTGTTCCCAGGATGTAGGCTCCCTATTTATCTCTCTTATTGTTTCTTTTGCTGAGAAAAAACTTTTTTGTTTGAGTAAGTCCCATTTGTTGATTCTATTTGTTAACTCTAGCACTATGGGTGTCCTATTGAGGAATTTGGAGCCCGATCCCACAGCGTGTAGATCATAACCAACTTTTTCTTCTATCAGATGCCGTGTCTCTGATTTAATATCAAGCTCCTTGATCCATTTTGAGTTAACTTTTGTGCACGGCGAGAGATAGGGATTCAGATTCATTTTGGTGCAAATGGATTTCCAGTTTTCCCAGCACCATTTGTTGAAGATGCTATCCTTCCTCCATTGCATGCTTTTAGCCCCTTTATCAAAAATAAGATAGTTGTAGTTTTGTGGATTGGTTACTGTGTCCTCTATTCTGTACCATTGGTCCACCCGCCTGTTTTGGTACCAGTACCATGCTGTTTTTGTTACTATTGCTCTGTAGTATAGTTTGAAGTCTGGTATCGCTATACCACCTGATTCACACTTCCTGCTTAGTATTGTTTTTGCTATTCTGGGTCTTTTATTATTCCATATGAATTTCATGATTCTTTTATCTATTTCTACAAGATATGCTGTTGGGATTTTGATTGGCATTGCATTGAACTTATAGAGAACTTTTGGTAATATCGCCATTTTGATGATGTTAGTTCTGCCTATCCATGAGCAGGGTATGTTTTTCCATCTTCTAAGGTCTTCTTCTATGTCTTTCTTTAGGGTTCTGTAATTTTCATTGTATAAATCTTTCACCTCTTTTGTTAGGTTGATTCCCAAGTATTTTATTTTTTTGGGGGATATTGTGAATGGAGTAGTTGTCCTCATTTCCGTTTCAGAGGATTTGTCGCTGATATACAGGAATGCCTTTGATTTATGCGTGTTGATCTTATATCCTGCCACTTTGCTGAATTCATTTATTAGCTCTAATAGCTTCTTTGTAGACCCTTTTGGGTCTGCTAGGTATAGAATCATATCATCTGCAAATAGTGATAATTTAAGTTCTTCTTTTCCTATTTTTATGCCTTTAATTTCTTTTGACTGTCTAATTGCTCTGGCCAGTGTTTCGAGGACTATGTTGAACAGAAGTGGTGAGAGAGGGCATCACTGTCTTGTACCAGATCTTAGAGGGAATGCCTTCAATTTTTCTCCATTCAGAATGATGCTGGCCTGTGGCTTATCATAGATTGCTTTTACAATGTTGAGGTATGATCCTGTTATCCCTAATTTTTCTAGCGTTTTGAACATAAAGGGATGCTGTACTTTGTCGAATGCTTTTTCTGCATCTATTGAGATGATCATATGGTTCTTATTTTTAAGTCTATTGATGTGGTGAATAACATTTATTGATTTCCGTATATTGAACCAGCCTTGCATCCCAGGGATGAATCCTACTTGATCATGATGTATAATTTTTTTGATATGTATTTGAATCCGATTCGCCAGAATTTTATTGAGGATTTTTGCGTCAAGGTTCATTAGAGATATTGGTCTGTAGTTTTCCTTCTTTGATGTGTCTTTGTCTGGTTTCGGAATCAGGGTGATGTTGGCCTCGTAGAATGAATTTGGAAGTTCTCCCTCTTTTTCTATTTCCTGAAATAGCTTGAAAAGTATTGGTGTTAGTTCCTCTTTAAAGGTTTTGTAAAACTCTGCTGTATACCCATCCGGTCCTGGGCTTTTCTTAGTTGGTAGTCTTTTGATGGTTTCTTCTATTTCCTCTATTGTTATTGGTCTGTTTAGGTTGTCTATATCCTCCTGGCTCAATCTGGGCAGATCATAAGACTCAAGGAATTTATCTATGCCTTCACTATCTTCTATTTTATTGGAGTATAAGGATTCAAAGTAATTTCTGATTATCTTCTGTATTTCTGAAGTGTCTGTTGTGATATTGCCTTTTTCATCCCGTATGCTAGTAATTTGGGTTCTCTCTCTTCTTCTCTTCGTTAGCATGGCTAAGGGTCTGTCAATTTTATTTATTTTTTCAAAGAACCAGCTTTTAGTTTTGTCAATTTTTTCAATTGTTTCTTTTGTTTCAATTTCATTAATTTCAGCTCTGATTTTAATTATTTCTTGCCTTCTACTTCTTTTGCTGTTGTTTTGCTCTTCTTTTTCTAGGATTTTGAGATGAAGTATGAGATCATTTATTTGTTGGTTTTTTCTTTTTTTGAGGAATGAACTCCAAGCAATGAATTTTCCTCTTAGAACTGCTTTCAATGTGTCCCATAGATTCCGATATGTTGTGTCTGTGTTTTCATTTAACTCTAGGAATTTTTTAATTTCCTCCTTGATGTCTTCTAAAACCCATTGATCACTCAGCAACCTATTGTTCATTCTCCAGGTGATGCTTGCTTTTTCCTTTCTTCTTTTATCATTGATTTTCAGTTTCATTCCATTATGATCAGATAAGATGCATGGTATTATCTCTACCCCTTTGTATTGTCTAAGAGTTGCCCTGTGACATAGTATATGGTCTATTTTTGAGAAGGTTCCATGTGCTGCTGAGAAAAAAGTGTAGCTACTTGATGTTGGGTGGTATAGTCTATATATGTCAATTAAGTCTAGGTTGTTAATTGTGTTATTGAGTTCTATAGTTTCCTTATTTAACTTTTGTTTGGAAGATCTGTCCAGTGGTGAGAGAGGTGTGTTGAAGTCTCCCATGATTATTGTATGTTGGTCTATTAGACTCTTGAACTTGAGAAGAGTTTGCTTGATGAATACAGCTGCACCATTATTTGGGGCATATATATTTATGATTGTTATGTCTTGTTGGTGTATGGTTCCCTTGAGCAGTATGAAGTGTCCTTCTATATCCCTTTTGATTAGCTTTGGCTTGAAATCTATTTTATTAGATATGAGTATGGACACTCCTGCTTGTTTCCGCGGTCCATATGAGTGATATGATTTTTCCCAACCTTTCACCTTCAGTCTATGTATATCTTTTCCTATCAAATGCGTCTCCTGTAGACAGCATATTGTTGGGTCTTGTTTTTTGATCCATTCTACTAGCCTGTGTCTCTTAATTGGTGAGTTTAAGCCATTAACATTTAGGGTTATTATTGAGATATGGTTTGTTCTTCTATCCATATTTGTTTATTGATGTTACTAAACCTGATTTGTTATCCTTTACTGTCCTACCTCCCATTGTTGGTTTTCAATGTTGTTTTCCATTTCCTCTTCCTGTAATGTTTTGCCAAGGATTTTTTGAAGAGATGGTTTTCTAGCTGCGAATTCTTTTAACTTTTGTTTATTGTGGAAGGTTTTAATTTCATCTTCTAACCTGAAGCTTAATTTCGCCGGATACACGATTCTTGGTTGGAGCCCATTGTCTTTCAGTGTTTGAAATATGTTATTCCAGGATCTTCTAGCTTTCAGAGTCTGTGTTGAGAGATCAGCTGTTATCCTGATTGGTTTACCCCTAAATGTAATCTGCTTTCTTTCTCTTGCAGCTTTTAAAATTCTCTCCTTATTCTGTATGTTGGACATCTTCATTATAATGTGTCTAGGTGTGGATCTCTTATGATTTTGCACATTCGGCGTCCTGTAGGCTTCTAGGATTTGGGATTCTGTCTCAATCTTCAATTCTGGGAAGTTTTCTCGTATTATTTCACTGAATAGACTGTTTATTCCTTTGGAATGGAGCTCTGTGCCTTCCTGTATCCCAATGACTCTTAAATTTGGTCTTTTGATATTGTCCCATAATTCTTGGATGTTCTGCTCATGGTTTCTTAGCAGACTTGCTGAGCTGTCTATGTTCTTTTCCAGTTGAAATACTTTGTCTTCATTGTCTGATGTTCTCTCTTCTAAGTGATCTACTCTGCTGGTAGTATTCTCAATTGAGTTTTTAAGTTGGTTTATTGTTTCCTGCATTTCTAGAATTTCAATTTGTTTGTTTTTTATTACCTCTATCTCCCTGTGAAATTGATCTTTTACTTCCTGGATTTGTTTGTCAATGTGATCTTTCATTGTCTGATTTTGCTGTCTCATGTCTTCCTTGAGACTCCAGATCATCTGAAGCATATATATCCTGAACTCTTTATCTGATATTCCATCTGTTGCAGCTATTACCTCTTCTAAAGTTGAGTTGACCTGCATTGCTTGTGGTCCTTTCTTTCCTTGTCTTTTCATACTGCTCGCGTTTCTTTCTGCTTGGTGCAACTGTTGTGTTTTGAAATTTACCCCCTATTTATTTATGTTGCTCTTGTATACTTGAAAAGTCTCCCTTGCAGGTGCGGGCGGCGGCTGTGCCCCTACTCCTATTGGGGTGACGTGTCTACCACGCTGGCGGCTCTCTGGGCCTGTTCCGGGAGTGGAAGGCGGCTCTGCTCTGTCCCTATTCCAATTGGGGTGTCGTGACTACAATGCTGGCAGGACGCTGGGCCTGTTCCGGGCGTGGGCGGTGGGCTTGGCTGGCGGGATTCCACCTAATGGCAGTCCCTAACCTCCCTGCTTGCTAATTAATGGCTTCTCTGAGGCGCCACGCCTTCTGTAGCTGCGGGGCAGGCCGCGCGAATCAGTTGGCCTGGATCTCCGGGGTCCTGCTGCTGGCTGTTTTGATGTTGCAAGCTGTTGGAGAGTGGTGGTGTATTCTTCAGCTTTCCCGGATGGTGGCCGCTGACTGCCTGGATGGAGTGTCCGCTGTTTTGATGTTGCACTCTGAAGGAGAGTGGTGGTGTATCCTGCTGCAGGCTGCTGGGATCCCTGGCACTCTATCACTTTGATTTTTTCTGCTTGCCCCTCCCCCAGTGCTGGCTAGCCAGGTTTCCTTTTGGCTGCTACTGGGAGGAGGGGTTGGAGGTCAGGTGTCTCTGGTTTCCCCCTAGCCTGTATGGAGGCTCAGCTTGATACTCCCTCTCCCGGCAAGCCTAGGAGAGATTTTATGCGAATTCCCGCTGTCTGGGGGGTGAGCTGAATGACACCGACCTGTTTTGATGTCGCACTCTGAAGGAGAGTGGCGGTGTATCCTTCAGCTTTCCCGGATGGTGGCCGCTGACTGCCTCGGCGGAGTGTCTGCTGTGGGGGATGGGACTGTACCGCTTCCTTCCCCTTCTGAGAACCCGTGCTCGGCCCAAGGGTCCGTGTGGGCTTGGCTGGTGGGATTCCACCTAATGGCCTTCCCTAACCTCCCTGCTTGCCAATTAATGGCTTCACTGAGGCGCCACGCCTTCTGTAGCCGCAGGGCAGGCCACGCGAATCAGTTGGCCTGGGTCTCCGGGGCCCTGCTGCAGGCTGCTGGGATCCCTGGCACTCTATCACTTTGATTTTTTCTGCTTGCCCCTCCCCCAGCGCTGGCTAGCCAGGTTTCCTTTTGGCTGCTACTGGGAGGAGGGGTTGGAGGTCAGGTGTCTCTGGTTTCCCCCTAGCCTGTATGGAGGCTCAGCTTGATACTCCCTCTCCTGGCAAGCCTAGGAGAGATTTTATGCGAATTCCCGCTGTCTGGGGGGTGAGCTGAATGACACCGACCTGTTTTGATGACGCACTCTGAAGGAGAGTGGCGGTGTATCCTTCAGCTTTCCCGGATGGTGGCCGCTGACTGCCTCGGCGGAGTGTCCGCTGTGGGGGATGAGGGAAAGTTTTAAAAGAAAAACTTTTAAATGTGAAATGCTTCTGAAGCTATGTAATTTATTGGTTGGTTGTAGAGTTTATCTGCAGGAATCTTTTACAAAACAGAAATGAAAAATTATAGGAAGGCAAAGTATCCTAAGGAAAAATCCCAAATTGAAGATGCAACATACAAAAATGGTACAGCATAAATAGCATAAAATACTGGTGTGAAATTGCTTGAACACTCTGCCCCTCCCACCACCACTTGTTAAAGAAATTCATAAAAAGTATAGCAAAAAGTTTTGCATTTCAAATACTGTTACTAAATATTCTATTTTTTAACAAAGATAGAATATAATCTCAGAGAAATCTGCCTTGAATTTTGGAAGGCTATTTTTTTTCCCTTAAAGCAACTGTAAATTGCTTTATATAATATCTACAAATACATTTAGCATTTTCTGTTACAAAATATTTTTATTCCCTGAAATCATGCCTTTTCCTCTTTTTAAAATATGAATATTGAGAAGATTATGCAGTTGGGTATTACAGAGTTATTAAATATTACAGTATAGGAACAAGTTCAAATGTGTGTGTATGTGTGTATATTAGTTACTGAGGGTGGAACCCAGGACCTTGCACAGTTTTTGCACCATCAAAAAATATAGTTTAAGATGACTCATAAATAATAAAATATAACAACCTTCCTTCATTTTGTTAGATTTACCCAATAAGGTTCAGTTCTCATTCAACACCTCCACTTATCAAAGGCAGTTTTTGGATTGTTTTGGTAATATGTGTATGATACTTCATTCCACATCTGTCATTTCTAGTCCATCACTTTCTTTAACATATACCACTGAACCCAAGGCTTTCTTTGAAAGAGATCCTGGGCCAATTCCTTCAATTCTTGAAAAGTTTTCTTGGTTTGTGTCTTCTAACATTATTTTCTTGGTGTTTTGAAATAATCGAGTCATTGGTTTCAACCTGCTTTTCTCAGTCCCTTGCATTAAGTAACTGTCCACTTTTGAATCCATTCGCATGGCAGATACCTGCGTAGCAGATTTACTAAATGAAAATCCCATTGGGACAGTTGAACAAATATCAAGGTTGTTTGAAGACACCTTTTTAAGTAGTTTCTTCAATCTGATTACTGAAAAAAAAAAAGATGTAGGTAACAAGTGAATACAATAGGAATTTTGACAACTTCATAGCAATGTTGGTTTGGATGAAATGTCATGGTAATGCTATAAATATAAAGTAAAATTGCCTTTTACCTTTCAGTATTTACATTTTCTTTGTGGAAGTGTTTGTAGGTCCATAAAGTCCCTTGAAAGTCTTTTTAAAAAGGAATTTGCCTGACGTTATGTTTATCACCTTTCAGTAAATAACAGAACTTCTCTTAGTCTTGTCTTGTTATGGGCCAGGCTATATGGACAATGACCAAATAGACTCAATTTTACCCTGAGATTCCACATCATATAAGAAATGCTTCTCCCATGGGAATACCCTGCCTCTGTACCTATCAACAGTTGCTTATTAATATAGTATAGCATGTCTGACAACACAAAATAGCAATTCTTATACAATGAAAGATTCTCTTTTTGTTTTCCATTTTTCTTGGACAATGTACCCTGTCAGAGATTGACTATTTATTTGTTTATTTATGGTGCTGGGGATTGAATCCAGGGCCTTGTGCATATGAGGCAAACATTCTACCAACTGAGCTATATCCCCAGCCCCCAGATGTTAGGCTTTTAGGTAATGATTGGATCATGAGGATTCTGACCTCATTAGTGGATTAATCCATTAATAGCTGAATAGACTACTGGGGTGTGGGACCTAGTTAGAAGAAGGTCATTTGGGACATGTCCTACCTTCTCCCTGGTCCCTTACTTCTTCTTTCTCTCTCTCTACTTATTGGCTACCATGTGCTGAGCAGCTTTCCTCCATCACAGCCTTCGACCATCTTGTTCTGCCTAATCTCAGACCCACAGCCATGAAGTTGGCCTACTGAAGACTGAATCCTTGGAAACCATGAGCCAAAATAAATATTTACTCCTCTAATTTGTTATTCTTAGGTATTTTGTTCACAGTGACAAAAAAACTTAGTAATGCAATGACTAATAAAGATATGGTACTTGTTAAGAATGCCTAATCTATTAAAAGAGATGAGCTTACAACCTGGGAGAGGTTCCCAAAGGAAGGGAGACTAAGTCAGAGTAGGGCCTTGAAAGATGGGCAGGAATTTGCTAGGTAGAGTTGACTAGTATGGCAGAGAGGACAGGTTTCCCGTCACAGTAAAGGAAGTACAGTGCTTATTGGAAAACAGCGTTCTACCAAAGATGCAGACTCCATGGCTATTAGTGAAAGCCCATGCCCATTTATTTAGAATGTATTATTTCTTCAGTATTTATCTACTGTATTATCTGTTGATAGTTTACAATTCCATATCTATCAAGCCCTAATCATTTTCTATTTTAATTTTCTGAGGAATCTCTTACATCCCTGTCAATCTTTATTTGTGATTGAGTATCAGTGTTTATAACAAAACAGAATCCTGGGCCTGCTATTGTATGGTAAATAAAACAGTTACATGTTACTAATATAACAATCAGATAAGTAGTACAGATTTGGTTTTCTGGGAATCAAATGCAATTTAGCTACATTTTAAAAAGATCTCTGATGGAGTTCTAAAATGTAGATATACTTGTTTCTTCTTCTTTTTTTTTTTTTTTTTTGTGTGTGTGTGCTGCTGGGGATTGAACCCAGGGCCTGTGCATGTGAGGCAAGCACTCTGCCAACTGAGCTATATCCCCAGCCCAGTATACTTGTTTCTTATATTTGGAACTTGAACAGGAATTTTTCTTCCTCATCAAAAAAAAAAAAAAAAACCTAACACTACTTTCAAGTTAATAAAATTAAGTTTATACTATTATTTGGTTTCTTCTATTTAATTAAAAAGGAAACACTCATGTCAAAAATGAATAACTTGAGGCTGGGAGTGTAGCTCAGTGGTAGAGCATTTCCCTAGCATGTATGAGGCCCTGGGTTTAATTCTCAACACAACAAAAAGAAAAAGAGAAAAAAGTATAATTTGAATCTAATCATAAAGAAAAAATCAGATTGAGGCACAAACAAAATTGAAAGACATTCTACAAAACAAAATAGTATTAAAAAGTGTCAATGTCATGAAAAGCAAAGAGAGGCTGAGAAGTTGTTTAGATTAAAGAAAGTCAAAGGTACATGATCTCAAATGTAATGAGTGATTTTTGAATGTGTTGGAGAGTGTAGTATAAAGACCACTACTTGGATAATTGTACAATTTGTATATAGATGTTTTATTAGATAATAATACTGTATCTATGTTAAATGCCACACAAATTATAATTGTATTGTGATTATATAAACGAATATCCTGGGCTGGGGATGTGGCTCAAGCGGTAGCGCCCTCATCTGGCATGCGTGCGGCCCGGGTTCGATCCTCAGCACCACATACAAACAACGATGTTGTGTCTGCCGAAAACTGAAAAATAAATATTAAAAATTCTCTCTCTCTCTCTCTCTCCCTCTATCACTCTCTCTTAAAAAAAAAGAAATAAAATTATTCACTATACTAAACAATAGACTTCTTTAAAAAAAAAAGAAATTAAAAAAAATTAAAAAATAAACGAATATCCTTATTCTTAGGAAATACATGCCGAAACAATTAAAGTTGAAGGATCATATCTGCAACTTGCTCTCAAATTGTTTAGCAATAGGTAAGTACAGAGAGAAAGTAAAATATGTAAAATGTTAAACACACACTATTGAATCTAGGAGGTGAAGGATAAAAAACTGTGAAGCTTATTATTTTTGTTACAGTTCTATAGATTTAAAACATTTTCAAACTATAAAATTGGAATAAAGCTTATAAAACACTAATAAAACCCTATAAAATAACATATTGCATTTGAAATAAATCTAAAATAATGGTAATTTATTTAATTATCAATTTGCACATTAAACTTCATTCTAATAGAGGAATTAAGGAAGAACCAAATATCAGGGCAGATTTGTCCATGAAAGTCTCACTTTAACTTCCTCCAGAGTCCTGAGGACATGAAGGAATAACAAGTGTGTTGGGGGCTTCTTTGGCCCAGCATTCAGGTTGCTATTCAAGAGGAAATCTTGAATGTGTATGGAAGAATAAAGGTTCATGAAGATTAAATCAATTTAGACAAAAAGAACGAAGAGGCTTATCTTATCAGATATTAAGATATGCTACAAAATCAAAGTAACAAAAGCAATCTTGTACAGGTGCAGAAACAAATAAAGGAAGAAAAGAACATGACAGAGCTGCAACTTGGACCTAGGTATGTTCATGAACCTCACATGTGCTACAGGAGGCACTATAAGGCAATGGAGATTGAGCTCATTAAGTTTGGTATGTTGGCACTGTGAACACTGGCTCACCATGTGGACCATGAAGCAATCACATAGGATCCTGTGAAAGTAAAGCAGGATCCCTATCTTACATATAAAAGTAAAGTTCAAATGTAGAAAAGACCTGAATGTGAATGGTAGAACTAAAAATACAATTGAAGAAAACATAGAACAATTTGTTTGTCACCTTGGGGTGGAGAAGGATTTCTTTCTTTCCTTTTTTGGAGAAGGATTTATTGAACAAGACTTAAAGAATTTAGATTGGAGTCCTCATAAGTAACAATTCCTATCAGTGAAAAAACCATACATAAAAAGGAATAAAAGTTTGAAAGGAGATATTTGCTATCTAAAGATGACAGGCATAATAGCTGCAGTATTCGAAAGAACTACAAATCAATAAGAATAAAGAAAACCCAAGAGAAAAATGGGCAAAGGATATAAAGACATAATTCATAGATTGAGGAATCCCAAGTGTGTTATGAATACATAAGAGATGTTCAAATTTAGTAGGAATTGGAAATCCAAGTTTACTGACATTACGGTCGACTAGAAAAGTGGATAGTACTGAACATTAAGGAGAATGTGGTATGACATGAAACCTTGTGCACTGCAGGTGGAGTCATTTTTGACTCTTCTTTATCTTATATTCCATGTCCAATCTGTCAATGGATCCTGTTTCTACTTCTACCATGGCCTATACTGTAGTTTTCTAACAGTTTTGCTTTTATTTTTATTTTTTAGTTGTGGTTGGACACAATATCTTTATATATTTATTTATTTTTATGTGGTGCTGAGGATCAAACCCAGGGCCCCGCACTTGCTAGGCGAGCGCTCTACCGCTGAGCTACATCTCCAGCCCCAGCCCCAGTTTTGCTTTTTAAAACATAAGCCAGATCACATCAATCTCCACTCAGCATACTCTAGTTGCTTTCCATCTCAGACAAAAAGCCAAATTCTCTACACATCTAGTCCTCACCTGTGGGAGGCAGAATAATGGCCCCCAAAGACCAGCTGACCCAGAGGTGGGAAGATGACACTGGATTAGTTGGGTGGCACCAATATAATCACAGGGGTCTCTATAAGTGAATGAGGAAGAGAAGAAGGTAGGTGTCAGAGTGATATAATGTGGGAAGGATTTGTTGACTTTGAAGACAGACAAGGACTACAAGCCAGGGAATCATGAGCAGCCTATAGAAGTTGAAAAGGCAAGAAATCTTAGTTTTAGCTCAGTAAGAACCAATTTGGATTTCTAACCTTAAGAACCATATAATAGGGGCTGTGGCTGTGGTTCAGTGGCAGTGCACGTGCCTGGTATGTGTGAGGCACTGGGTCAATTCTCAGCAACCACATATAAAAAAAAATAAAGATCTATCATCAACTAAAAAATATTAAAAAATAACCATATAATAATAAACTTATATTGTTTAAAGCATTAAGTTTATGGCAAATTGTAGCAACAGAAAACTAACATACCAGTTAACACTCTCCCCTAGCCCTCTTTTCTCCTGCCCCAGCTGTATGAGCTCACTGATGTTCTTAAAGTATGTGCTGTGGGAAATCCGCATCTGCTTCCAGTCTTTGAACTAATCATTCCCTCAGATGGTAACAACTGTTAAACTGCAAATTACTTTCATTGGAGATAATTAGTGACATGGAACCTCAAACTATGGCGATCTGGTTAGCTTCTGTTTCCAGTCATAGGGGAGCAATGGGAACCAGATTTATGCTCATACTTTCCCATTTAAAAATATAGACAAACTGTATTGGACAATAGGCTGTGTGAGAGAGTGAGCACTGAGAGAAAGAAAATAAAGAAGGTGAGTCCTCTGAAGGCAAATTATTTGGAATTTTCAGGCTTCAGCACAGAAGAAGTGAACCCAAAGAGAGTGTGGTCATTTTAATGAACTGAGAAGACAGAGTTTAGAATTTGGAGAGGCTAGAGTCTGTGGAGAGGAAAGAGATAGAGTGGAAAAGCACTCTAGGGTCTGAAGAGGATTCCCCTCGATTCTTCAGCTGAGTGCTGATTAGTACATGTATGGAAAGAAAAATGTGAAGTCTGGGAAACAGCCACCTAAAAAGAGAAGGCAGAATAATCCAGAGCTTACACAGGACAAGGGATGATTTACATTGTCACCAGAATGGAAAGACCTCCTAATATTTGAGGTATCGGGTAGAATGCTCAGAAAGTTATTGACTCAGTATAGGGTCCAAATCATCCAAAACTAAAGATTACATAGAATATAAACAAACCATAAAAGCTAACCACTATATAGCACTGTCCAGTAGAACTATTTGTAGTGATGGAAATATTCTATACCTATGTTGTTCTATATGGTAGCCACTAGCTACATGTGGCTTTTGGTACATGAAATGTGGATATTACAAATAAAATTTAATTTTATCAACTCAGATTCAAATAGTCACATGTAGACAGTGGCACTATTTTGGATGTTACAGTTATTTTGTTTTGTTTTGAGCACTAGGAATTGAACCCAGCGTGCTTAACCACTAAGCCACAACCTCGTCCCTTTTCATTTTTTGAGACTGGGTCTCAGTAAGTTACTTAGGGCCTCACTAAATTGCTGAGGCTGGCTTTGAATTTGTGATCCTCCTGCCTCAGCCTCCCAACCTGCTTGGATTAAAGGTGTGCGCTACCATGCCTGGCTTGGATGGTGCAGTTCTAAAGGATCAAACTCTTTCCAAATAACCTTATTCATCTTAGAAGAAAGTCAAACATATTTAAAGAACACACACACACTTCAGCATCCCAAAATGTAATATCTGAAATGTTTGGCAATCAAACTTTAGTAGGCATGAAAACAAGCAGAAATAAAATTATAAACAAATCCAGAAGTGACACTTAAAATATAATTAGTATACAAGTAAGTAACCTAAACATTTTAAATATAGTCCATATTTTCAAGAAAATAGAGTAAACCATGAGCATGATACAGTGTGAAATGAAAAAATTTTTTTTTAAAACCAAACTTCCAGAGATGAAAAACACAATTTCCAACAGGAAGCATATTGTGGGTGGGGTTAACACTACCAAAGGATGAACCGAAAAAACCCAAGATACAGCAATAGAGGGCTGGGGATGTAGCTCAGTGGTAGAGCACTTGCCTAACTCCTGTCAGGCCCTGGGTTCCACCCCCAGCACCATTTAAAAAATGAACAGACCTTTAATAAACTGTGGCACAACATCAAGTAGCTTAACATGTATGTCTGAAGTCTCAGTTTTTTTTTTTTTAGGAAACCAAGAGTGGCACAGGGGGGAAAAAAAAGGCAAAGCAGAGTTTTTTTCTGGTAAAGCTTTTGAAATGACAGGGAAACCAAAGGTTTAGAAAATCCAGACCTTAGAGCAATAAAGAAGTTATGTGTCACAAGGGTGAGCAGAGGTACTATACAAGGTTCTTGAGTTTCCATCGAAGGAAGGAAATTTTCACTTTCTTAAGATAGGGGAGTAAGTGAATAGTCTGCAATAGGAAAATAAATTAAAATCTTGATGCCTTCTTTTGGCCTTCAAAATATCTTCTCTCTATATTCTTTCCCAAGAATCTGTGGTAACATCTGGGAGCATATATAAATGCTTAAATTTTTTATTCCTATATTAATAAAATTTTCCATTTCCTATATTAATAATTCTCCTCCCCCTGAAGTCTTCAATTGCAATGGATAGATTTTTGTTTTGTTTTGGTTCTAGGGACTGAACTCTTGGCCTCCCACGTGGCAAGCACATGCTTCCACTAAACTACACACCCAGCTCAACTGCTAGTTTTTAAACTAGTACATTTTTCCTCATTTGTTTTCCACGCCAAATGACACTCTTCTATTCAAAATAATCTTATATCTAAAGAGGATACCAGATTATACATCATTTCCCCTAAATTTTTAGGATAGTCTTTGAAAGCCCATGCTCCTTCATTACTTATTTTATCAACCAGGTATAATATTTGACAGGAAATGTGCTCCCTGGGTATTCCCATCTCTTTGTCTAAAATAACAGGAACATTTAATTTGCTAGTATCTAGTTATAAAGTATGGGTATATGTAAATAAATGTTACAAAATTTTAAAAACATAATGACATAAACATCTTATGGAAAAATCCCAGGGATTAGAAAAACAAGACACTTAGATTTAAGTACTTTTCTAAAGAAATTTGTTTTAACATAAAATTTGCTTACCCCTGCAAATAATGTTTGGTTAAAAAAAAATGAGCACTCACCAAGAAACAGGAATTGTTAGTTTTCTCAAACATGAACTTATTTTTGACAGGCACAGACTTATACTGCATCAAAAAAACTGGAGACCGTGGAAAAAAAACAAAAACAAAAACAAATGTCTATGTTATCTGTGGGAAAAGACAAAGAGACAAGATCAACAATGCGGTTCAGATGCTACTGGGTTATTTAAGAAGGGTGGAACATGTTATATATTAAGAAACAAAAGATAATATTTTTTTTTTAAGTTAGGCTTCAAAAAATTGGCAAAATAACACAGAGCTCATTTCTTTCACCTAAAAGCTCATTTCTGCACTTGAACATTTTTTACGCAATTGGATGGCCAAAAATACTACACAGGTTAAGTTAGAGTGTTCCCAGATTGAAGACTCCAAATTAAGAGAAGATTGAAGGATATTAACCAAGGGAAAAAAAAATCAATACTCTATAAAACATCATGTGAGGTTGTCTATCTTTCTTTGTTAACTATCACCCATTTTTCTGGGAAGGGGACTTGGAGGAGGCCTGGGAATCTGGGCTTTCATTCTTATTTTTGCCACCTCCCAATACCAGCCTGACTCCATCGTGCAGGGCTGACGGAGGTCATGGGTGCACGGCTTCCCTGGGCGGGAGGCTGCCCGGGCTCACCGGGACCGGCGGGCTGGTTCCCTGGAGGCTGCAGTGGGAGGACCCAACCTGGAGGCTCCCTCAGGAACAGCCTCCTGGCTGTGGCAGGAGCCGCGCCGAAGTGCAACTCTGGGGAGTAACCGTTTCACTGAACGTGAGTCCAGAACGATGCCCGATCCCTAGGAAAAGTGACACAAAGCCACTGCTTCAAGCAGCAGGTGTCCCAGAGCTGAGGGACCGCCAGCGAGAGACTGCACCGCGCATGCGCGTTCCATCCAGGTGCGGCAGCCGGGGCTGGAGCCAGAAAGTGATGGGGTAGGGGTCTCGCTGATGGTTACTAGGAGACGGGACGCTCAGGGTCCTGCGTCTAGACGCAGCGTGGGCTTGCGCCTGCGCGGCGCGAATGGGCCGGGAAGAGCCTCTCCTGGGCTCCCTATACCGCGAGCAGGTGGATGTACGCGTCGCTACGTGCGTGGGTGCACGCGCACGGCTTGTAGTCCCCGCGAGAGGGCGAGTGGAGCCAGCTACGCGTGCGCACGGGGACTGGGGGCGCGCCGGACGGAAGCGGAGCGGAGGCGCCGGGGAGGTGGAAGAAGAGCCCCCCTCAGGTACAGAGCGTGGAGGGCGGGGCCGACGGCGCGCAGGCGGGCGCTAACCGCCCCGGCCGACCTCCCGTCGGGGCCCGCTTTTCTCCGCCTTCGCAGGGGCGGGGCCGGGCTGATTTTGGGGATGGGCAGGGAGGAGAAAGGGGCGGAGGATGGAGGCCGGGCGGGACCTGGATCTCTCCCGGCGGCCCTGGCCAGGCAGTCGCAGGGATGAGCTCCGGGGAGGATGGCGGGCCAGAGAGGTCCCCGGAGCTCCAGGTAGAAGCAGCGGAGATGCGCCAGGGTGGGGAAACGCCGCTCTCGGGCCGGGAGGCCTCCGACGGGGAGGCTGCAAGAGGGCTCTGGGGGGGATCGGGGGCTGAGGGCCCAGGTGGGTGTTCTCTGCCGCAGCCGCTGTGAGGGGCAGTAGCGTGCCGAGTCGCGGGCCAGGAAAGCCCTCGGGCGGCTCAGCCTGCCCTTGTGGTCGTTTGTGGGGAGCTTAGGGTTGAGCCCAGTTCCTATGGTGACCGCTTCGCTTCCCTTCCTGCCACGGCTGTCCGCTGGGTTGGTCTGCTTAGAAACGCGCTGGAGTGGAGCGGAGACTTTTGGAAGTCAGATTTAGCGTTGAGTCTACCTCCTTCTGACTCCCAGGCTCACTTCTCAGTCTCCCTTATAGACTTCGATATTATTTGGTCGTTTGCATAGTATAATTTCAGCAGGAATTGGCCACAGGAGAGTCAGGGTACGTTGGCTTTTGTTTGAAAAGCTATTGTAGGTCTCAAATATGCGGTTTTCATGGACTCAACACCTAAAATCATCCCCGCCCCCGAATAAAATTAAGTATTCTGGCTTCATTGAAACTTTGCACAGAAGACAGTGTTCTAGCGTTTTCCTTTTTCCATTTCGGGACTTTTTGTCCCAGGATGTGTTTTGTTTTAAATGTCTTCTACCAGCTTTCAGCATGTCAAGTTCAATTTGGTTTTTCTTGAAAGGAAGACAATCGGTTTGTAAATTAAATAAATAGGTTACTTATAAGAGAAAGGGAAGAATCACATTTCTGCCTCCAAGATAAAACTGATTCTTGTTTATATTTTAATTGATTAACGGACTAAACCTTTTGATCTTAATTCATCTAGTTAATTCTCAATAATTAACATTAATGAATTTACTAGAGAATTAACATTAATGAAACATTTCAGACTGTAAACGTAGGCATTATTTAATGGTAGCTTCAAAATATATCTCATTTACTTTCTGAAGAAAATATAATTAGGAGTAGACATTCTCTGAGCTCTCTTTTCTGCCGCCTTTTTCAGTTGCTTAGAGAAGGTTGTTCTAGGATGATTTGATTTAAACTCCTCCATATGCAGAGGTAGTTAGAGCAAGTGCAGTTATTCATCTCTTAACACATCACAGGCTCTTTTTGCCCCCCATAGATAAACGCTTGCCCAACTTCCTTGCCTTTCCTTGTAGTTTCACAGTCTTTAACATGAACATGTATGTTATAGTTTAGCTTGTTTTTGAATTCCATATAAATGGAATTTTACTGAGTACTGTTTTGCATCTTCTTTACTCAGCATTGTTTTTAAGATTTGTCCTTATTGTTGCTTGTAGTTAGTTTGCTGATTAGTGTTCCCTTGTCAAAACACACCACCATTTATCTATCTTAAGAATGTATAGATTTTATACAGTTTGGGGCCATTACAAATTATGTTGCTGTAAACATCCTTATATCTGCATCCCAGGATAATATTTTGAAGTGAGTGAGTTAGTAAGGTAGTTCTTTTTGTCTTAGTTATGTTCTTAGCAACAGTTTGTTATGTTACTAAATCCTTTTAGCATAGAAAAGCCTCCTGAAAACAACTATTTAATCCCTTCTTGTGTTTCCAAGAGATCTTGGTAAACACTACCTCTCTGAAGAGAGTAGCTTTGAAGACACAACTTATTTCTTTACTCTATGGTTAGGAGTGTAGAAAAGAGAAAAGCTTGGGGTTTGGATGGAATTATTGGAGAGATTATTGAAAGAAGATCTAGTAAAATTTAATTTTTTAGTGAAACAGAAGATCAAAGGGACCTAAGTCTAAATACAAAATTCATTTATGTTTTATATACATCTTATACACATCTCCTGGAAGTGATTTTATCAGTGTTTTTGGTGCACCCAATTAGAGATTATTTTTTTTTTGTTAAGTTAAACTGTTACTTTACTATTTTTTAAATGAATTCACAAAATATTCACTTGTTACAAATATAAAAATTTGAAAATTATTCATCAAATTTTGTGTGGTTTCTACACCCTTTGACTTTTCCTTCCTATTCAAAGTGTCTATAATTCTAAACTTTTGGAAAGAACTTTTGGAACTTCCCCACATTTCTACCCCTTCTTTCTTTTTTTAATATTTTTTTAAGTTGTCAATGGACTTTTATTTTATTAATATGCAGTGCTGAGAATCGAACCCAATGCCTCACACATGCTAGGCAAGCACTCTACCACTGAGCCACAACCTCAGCCCCACATTTTTACCCCTTATCCAAATCTTCACCTATCCTTGCTTTTCTCATCCTTGTCCCAGAGGACAGTGCGCACTCTTCATGTGGGTTGCCTCATATTTCCTCATTCTTTCTTCTTCATCTCTTAACATTAACCCAAGTCTTAGGAATGGTTGTTTGTATACTTTGGGGCTTCTTCACCTGAGGCCATGGACCTTAAGGAGTTTTTGAACTCCCTGAAATTGTAAAGTTTTGTGGGTATAGGTTGCACATCACTTATCTGAATTGCTTGAAATCAGAAGACCAGGTTTTGGATTTCAAAAAAATTGCATAAGCATAATGAAACATCTTGGGGATGGGACCTAAGTCTAAATTCAAAATTCATTTATGTTTCATATACATTTTATACACATGTCCTGAAGGTAATTTTATACAGTGTTTTTGGTGTACCCACATTTTCATTTCAGCCCCAGACATGAATTCACATGTGGAATATTTTACTTACGGTGGTACTGTTGTCAAAAAATTTCAGAGTTTGGAGCATTTCGGGATTTGGATTTTTCAGACTAGGAATGCTCAATCTATATTTGCATTTTCCTGAGGGAAGAACCCAGGGCTTTTGCTTGATTCTTAAGTGGGTCCTTGAGAATTAAGAAACATATTTTTCTCTTCTTATAATGGCCCTTCTGTAACCTTGGTCTTCCTCCAACTTTCACTTTTCTTCTTTTCAACTATGCTTCCTAAAAGAAGTTTACATTTTCCACTTCTCTATTCCTCATTCATTCATTAGTCCTCTTTAGACTTTTCCCTTCTTCCCCGACACTGAAACTACTTTGTTTAAATAATCAAAATTCATTATTTTGAAAACTATAAAATAAATGTTTTACTAAGCAACTTTGTGGTGGGCATTTATCAGGCATTGGAGATATACTTGTGACAAGAACCTAGTGTCTTGGATGGTATATAATAGTGAAAGACAGATAATAAACATGTGAATAATTAAACAATGTAATTTCAAGTAGTGATAAACACAAATTGCTTAAATAGACAGTGACTGGGAAAGAAGCTACTTTAGATGAGAAGGCAGGAAAGACCCTGTGGTATTCAAGCCAAAGGGCTGAGGATGAAAAGGAACCAACTATGCAAAGGGCTGAGGAGAAAATATTCCTGATGGGAAAAGCAAGGGCAGAGGTCTTGAAGAGAAATGAGATTGGCTTGACTTGGTTCATTTGGGCTGCTCTAACAAAATACTATCTACCTGGTACCTTGTGAACAACAGAAATTTTTATTCTCACAGTTCTGGAGGCTGGGAAATTCAAGATCATAGTATTAGCAGATTTCATGTTTGGTGAGGGCCTATTTCCTGTTTCATAGATACTTTCAGGACATTTGCACAGGCAAAGGAGTTCTTAGGGGCTTTTTTTTTTTTTTTTTTTAAGGGCAATTAATTTTGACCTAATACTTCCCAAATACTACCACTCACCCCCATCCCTGGTTTTTGTTTTGGTGTTGGGGATGGAACTCCGGTCCTCAGGCATGTTAAGCAGGTATTCTACTGCTGAACTACACTCTCAGCCCTGGTACCTCTTAATATAACCATTTTGGGGGTTAGGATTTCAACATGAGAATTGAGGAGGAACAAATATTCAGTATAGCAGTGCATTAGAGGAACAGAAAGAAAACAAAGCTAGCAGGTGAACAAAGAAGAGAGTGCCAAGTCTTTTAAGTGAAGGCAGGGCCCACATCATGTAGGACCATAAAAAGTTTGGATTTTATTTTTTGGATTTTATTGCAGTAGGAGCCACTGGAGTGTTTTCAAATGGTATTAATTTTACTCTTTTTTTTTTTTAAAACAGTTTGGAGATTTAATCCAGGGCCTTGTGCCTGCTAGACAAGATTTTATCACTGAGCTACAGCCTCAACTGGTATCTTGTCATTTTAAAATGATTGATTTGATTTTAGTATGGAGAATAAGCTGTAGGGAGTAATAGAAGCAGCGCAAAGACCAGAAGAAAATTTGAAGTAATCTAGGTGGGAGATGACGACGACTTGGACTCAGGCGGTGTAATAAAAATGTACAGAAGTGAGTGGATTTAAGATATATTTTAGAGGTGGGACCAACAGGACTTGCTGATAGAGTACATGAGTGTTGGGGAAATTAAAAATGACTACTCCTTTTTGACCTTGGGTACATGCACAAGTGATGGTACCATTTGACACAGAGAAGACTGGAGTGGAGGCATGGCTGAGAGAGCAGGGGTACAGGTGAGGGTTTAAGAGGTCTATGTTAGACTTGTTAAAGTTGCCACAGTGTGGACATCCAGTAAAAGCAATATCACGTGTTCAGTGCTTAGGGGTATGTTCATGGTTTTGGGGGGAATGGAGAGTAGATCCTAAGTCTTTGGTTGGGAGGGGCAGTAAGTCAGAAACACTTTTTTTGTAGCTCTTTTCTCTGTCTTCTTTTAGCATACATACGCAATAATTTGATGTGGCAGCAATCATGTTGTATTTAATTTTTTTTTTCTTGGTACTGGGGATTGAAGGTTGGGGGCACCCAACCACTGAGCCACTTCCCCAGCCCTATTTCACTGAGTTGCTTAGTACCTCGCCATTGCTAAGGCTGGCTTTGAACTCTCAATCCTCCTGCCTCTATCTTTCAAGCTGCTGGGATCACAGGCTTGCGCCACTGCACCCAGCCTGTGTTGTAAATTTCTGATTTATTTTTCCTGGACTTCCCTAGACTAATTGAAGGTTGAAATTGTAGGTTTTTATTTGTTTTCCATTTTTTATCCCCATACACTAATATTATTGATTTTTTTCATATTTTAGCTATTTGAAAATTTGTCTGATCAGTGAATAAATGTGACTATTACAATTGGATAGCATGAACTAAAACAGTGATTTGAGTTTTGTGAAAAGATCAGAAGGATGTGATGGCTGATTAGATAAATAAAGAGGAATTAATAATAATAATAATGGTAAATAATAATACTTATAGTGTTTATTATGAACCAGGCACTATTCGAAGAGCTTTATGTATACCAATTCATTTAACCCTCACATAACTCTATGAGGTAGGCACTCTTTTTGTCACCCCTAGTGATCAGATGAGGAAACCATGGCTAGAGAAGTAATGTGCCCAGTGTCATGCAACTAAGAAAGTGCAGAATTAGGGTTATGAACATTGGCAGTCTGATAGCAAAATATGTGCAATTAATCACCGTGCTTGCTACTTCCCAATGGAGAATAAACTTTGCATTTGCATTCTCTATATGAGATCTGTACAGAAATACCACATTCTATTCTTATGGATATTGATGTTAAAGGTCACTGGAATGTGTAAGATACTCAGGTGTCTCAAGGTGTAGGAACTGGCAGGCTAGGTGTGAGGATTTCAGGTACAATAATCTCTCTCCCCATCAGCCATATTGCCTCCAAAGCTAGTGTGGGGGGTGGTAAGTAGCAAGTCCAACATGATTGCTCTTGATTGTTCAGTGGATTTGTGGCTGCTTCCTGTTTTTAATTCTTAGACTAGCCTTATAGGTAATTGTGTAGAATTTCTATTTGACTAGTTTACCAAAGAGAAGGAAAAATTCAATTTTGTCTGCTTTGCATACTGTGTATCAACCTCAACAGATTTTTTTGACACCTTATTTATTTAGGTACTAGGGATTGAACCCAGGGGTGCTTAACCACTGAGCCACATCCCCAGCCCTTTTTATTTTTTTATTTTGAGACAGGGTCTCACTAAGTTACTTAGGGCCTCCCTAAATTGCTAAGTCTGGTTTTGAACTTGCAATCCTCCTGCCTTAGCCTCCCGAGCCATTGGGATTATAGGTGTGTTCCACTGAGCCTGGCACCTTCTTATTTTATAAAGAACAGTGTTGATGGAGACACAACTTTTGGACACTGCTTGTTCTTAAGATTTTGATAAATGTATGAGAAAGACATACCTAGAAAAAATAATAACTACATAAATTGTTCTATATTAGTAAGACAGAAGTCTCAATGAAATGTAATTATTTAATGGATAAGATAGAAAAAACCTGGAGAATATGAAATTGAAGACAAGCATTAAAAGTATCTAGTTAAATGGAGAAAAATGCATATAAGTGTATGTAAGAAGATGTGTAGAATACTTTGTCTTTACTAGAGGGGTTCTTGGAAGTGCCAAGTAGGAGATAAGTTTGGAAAAGTGGGAAGAGAACAAATTATGTTGGGCAGGCTTAGACTTTAGTTAAATAGATCCTTGCAATTCAAGATGTCCTACTAGCCAAATAGGGACTACAGGGCAGCTTTTTACAAATGCAGAATCTCAGGCTACTGTATATAAGGGTCTGTATTTAAACAAGATTCCCATGTGAGTCATATGTTCACTAAAATTTAAACAGTCTTGCTGAAGTGAGAAATCATTTTATTACCCTAAGTTGAATGTTTATAACTAGAAATACATTTCCCAACAGAAACTTGTAAGAAACGATAGGATTCTGATTTAGCCCATAAAAGACTAAATGATTCATGATTTCAAATATTCTGAGATTTTATGCTGACATTCCAGATGGTGCAATAATTATTGAAATGGACATAAAAGGAGATCTGTATTTTATTTAGAGAAAGGAAAAAAGGAAATTAAATCCAACAGTTTGCTTATTAAGTGCCAGGTTGCACAAGATGCAATACAAGACCAGTCAATAGAGAGATTCTAATTCTATAATTCACCAAGGGATATTTTGGAGAACAGCAGCTGTGTTGGAAAGAAAGATCTAGGATGCTCATAGTAAATTTTTACTTTCTTTACATAATGGTATCCTTGATTCATGGAAAGAAAATATTTTCCTTAATAACACAATCTTTAAGGTATGTTATCAGATTAAAAAAAGCTCAATGTGGAGGATTATGTATAGTATACTAAAGTCGAAAATCTTCAACATTGTCATTTTATACATGTGCAAATGTATATGTAGGTTAAACTCCTAGAAATGGAATTGTTTGGACAGAAGTTCTATATACTTTTGTAATGTTAGTAGATATTTACACAACTGTTCTCAGTAAATACTCTATCAATTTATACTACCACCACTGATTTATTAGGATGCTGAATTATATATCCAATTTATTGATCTTTGCCAAGGTAATGGTTAAATGAATAAATGTGACTATTTTGTGTTCTAATTTGTACAGTAAAGATGGAACATTTCTGTAAATGCCTATGGTCTTTACCAATTTTTGTATTAGGGCATCTCTTCTTCCTTTTTTTATTATGTATATATTAGGGAATTATGTATATATTAGGGAAATTTGTTTTTTATGAAAGGGTAGCAAACATTTTGCTTAATATACAATAGCAACAGTAAACTTGTAGCTAGTGCCTATACAGGCCTAGACGTAGACTGCTGCATTTGCTACTTTCTCATATTTCCTTAGAACAGTGAGAAGATAGGGCATCTCTTCTTTGAAAAACATGTTCAAGTTTATAGTTTTATATTTAGAAAACATACAGATAATGTTTTATAATGCAAGTTTAAGAAAATAACTTGTTCTTTTGATCACTGGCTCATAGTTAAAAACAATTTAAAACATCATCTAGGGCTAAGGATATAGCTCAGTTGGTAGAATACTCGCCTCGCATGCACAAGGCCATGGGTTCAATCCCCGGTAAACCCCCCCCCCCCAAAAAAAATCATCCAATAAAGAATGTTATGAATTCTCAAAATTTATTGATAATCATGAGAAATCACAGTTTTTTGAAAATGAATGCCTCTGTGTTATTTCCCATTCTTTCCTCTAGGTTACCACCAAAGAACATCATTTTGGTTTAGGGGCTCCAGTTTCTGAAGCTGAAAAATACCAGAATACTCTCCAACTAGAACAAGAAGTGAGAAACCAAGATAGATTCATCTCTACACTGAAATTACAGGTTACCTTTAGTTTACATGTATATTTTTCTGAATCTATTTGGGATGGGGTCCTATTTTAAAACAAGAAAATGGAGAATAAATAATTACTAATTCAGAGCTTATTTACATCTAATGGGTCTCAGATAATTCCTTTTTTATCTTAAGTATTTTGACATGCATAGAGTCAGAACCACTGAGTGCAGACTATATGCCAAGAGTTGTATCAGGTGCTTTTAAGTACATAATCTCACTTAATCTTTTCAAGTCTTGTGAAATGGTGATGTTATTTCTCTTTGCAGATATGGGAAGTAAAGTTCAAAGAGGTTAAATAATTATGAATTCGGACAGCTAGGATTACTCTGAACTTCCAAGTTAGTTGATATTTGAACCCAGTCCTCTGAACTCCAAGTTCAGTACTGTTTCTGTTTTTGTGCCTTGTACATGATATAGCTGTTAGTAAAGGCTATTAAAAGGGACTACTGTGAAGATAGAGTAGACTTACCTTTTCCTATTCCTCTCACTAAATACAGCTGGTAACTCTGAACAGTATATATAAAACAAACAAAAGAACAATGAAAAGTAGACAGAAGAAGGATGACTGGTTAGGATTTTAAGACACAAAGAATAACATGTAGTGAGTTCTCATATTTTCCTTTTCTCCATATATCCCAGAAAGAATGCTGTAATAACTGGCAACTGGACATGACAATGAGTGTAACCCAAAACAGACCCCCTCCCCCCCCCCGCCCCCAGAATAAAACAAACAAACCTCTCCTGAACTAAAGAACTAGGAGTGGGAGAGCCCCACAAAGCAGACAGTTTTTAATCATTAACTGCTTATTCCAAACACCATAGAAAAAACTAGAGCCCAGTTCCCGCCTGCAAAGGCCAAGTAGAGAGCCTAGACTCTGACCCTGGCTAGGTTGTAACAAAGAACCTCAAATGTGCATCCTTGGACCACATTTCCCACCTCCTAGCCCCAGCCAGTATGGTATCAAAGAAGGCTGAATGAGGAATAAGGACTTCCATCCACACCAGGCAGTAAGGAGGCCCCAGCCTCATGGTGTCAGTGGAGACCACATAGGGAGCCAAGACATCTACTCCCATCTTGTAGTAAGAGGTATCCCTTCTACTTGCTAGGGTGGTGACAAAGGAGGCCTCCTGCTGGGTCGGAACTCTTACCACTTCTCTGCAGTAGCAGGGCCAACCACCATCAAGTCAGTGGAGGACATGTGAGGATCTGTAACAAACCGCTTCTGTTCTTCCTAGCTCTGGTGGTAATAGCAGAGGTCTAGTGGAGAACCTGAACTCCCACCTCTGCCTTCAGTAATAGGGAGCCTGTACTCCTCAGTCTGGTGGTTCCACCCCAACCTAGCAGCAGTGAGACAGTGTCCCACTTTCCTAGCAGGAGCAAAATTATAGGAAGCTTATGAAAATAAAAAAATTCAGAAAGTGATAGTACCAGGTCTCAATAAAGAAATTTACTTGTCATCACAAGAATTAAAACTGTTGAGAAAAGACAAGAGAAGCCAGCATTGAAATGCAACTTGTTACAGTCGTCTGACAAGGATTTTTAAGGCATTCATCATGTAAGTGTTTCAACAAACAAATATGATCCCACTTGAAGGTTGTCAGGGATTTGGTGGGAGGGAGAGACAAATAGGTATGTGGTGTACTGGACTTTTTAGGACAGTGAAGCTATTCTGTATGATATATCAGAATGGACACATGTCATTGTACATTTTTCAAAATCCAGAGAATGTGCAATACGAAGAGTGAACCCTAGTATAAAACTATGGACCTTAGTAAATGTATCATTTGCTCATCAAGTTTACCACACTAATACAAGATATACATGATTGAGGAAACTGTTTGGGGGATAGAAGGGAGTTTGTGGAAACTCTCTATATTTCCTGATCAAACAAGAACCCTGTTGTAAAAACAACAACAACAACAACAAAACAAACAAACAAAAAAACAGGAGGCACGGGGATATATCTCAGTGGTAGAATGCTTACCTACATGTGCAGTGCCCTGGGTTCAATCACCTACATCACAAAAAAAAAAAAAAAAAAAAAGAGAGAGAAAATGTTTTAATTTATCTGATAAGGGCTCAATATCCAGAATATATAAAGAACTATAATTCGATCAAAACAAAATAAAACAATCCAGTTTAAAAATAGGCAAGAGGGTTGGGGAGTATAATTCAATGATAGAGCACTTGTCTGAAATATACTAGGCCCTGAGTTCAAAATCCAGCACCAACAAAAGGAAGAAAATAAGCAAAGGACTTAAACAGACATAAAAATGGCTAGTAAGTACTTGAAAACATAATCAACATCACCAACCATTAAGGAAATACAAATCAAAACCATAGTAAGATATCATTTAATAGTCATTAGGATGGCTATTATCAGTATAAGAGAAAATAACAATGTTGGTGAGGATATGGAGAAACTGGAATGCTGTGTTGATGGTTGGAATACAGTTTGGTAGTTTTGCAAAATATCAGAGATAGAATAACCGTGTAATTCATCTAGCTATTCCATTCCTAGGTATATGCACCCAGGCATATACTCTATAGAGTTGAAAGCAGGTGCTCAAGTAGATACTTAGACACAAATGTTCAAAACAGTATTATTCACAATAGCCAAAAATTAGAAAAAACCTAAATGTCCATCAACAAATGAATGGATGACAGATTGTGTAGCTGGACTCAGTGGCATGTGCCTGTATTACCATCTACTTAAGAGATTGAAATGGGAGGCTTTTTTGAGCCTTGGAGTTAAAGGCCATCCTGGGATAGTAAGACCACATCTCTTTAAAAGAAAATGAAATTCTGATATATGCTACAAAGAGTGAGCTTTGAAAAAATGCTAAGTAAAATATGCCAGACACAAAAGGACAAATATTTGATTCCACATATATCTAGAATAGGCAAATTTCATAGAGACAGATCTATTATTTAATAGTGTTTTTTTGTGGGGGGAAGCTGAAAATTCTGAATGTAGATAGTAGTGATGGATGCACAACACTGAATATACTTCATGCCACTGAATTATATATTTTCAAATGGTTAAAATGGTAATTTTATGTATATTTTAGTATAAAAAAGCTTTAAAAATACGGTAAAAATACTCAGTGCTCTCAAACAAAATGGAGAAAGGAATGAATCAATGAATGTAAGAATAGAACAATAGGGGCTGGGGATGTGGCTCAAGTGGTAGCGCGCTTGCCTGGTATGCGTGCGGCCCGGGTTCGATCCTCAGCACCACATACCAACAAAGATGTTGTGTCCGCCGAGAACTAAAAAATAAATATTAAAAAATTCTCTCTCTCTCTCTCTCTCTCTCTCTCTCTCTCCTCTCTTAAAAAAAAAGAATGCTTTAAAAAAAAGGAATAGAACAATAGAAATTACATAATCTGTAATGCTATGCCTATCAAAATTCAAGTGACATTCTTCATAGAACTAGAAAATTCTGAAATTCATTTGAAAAAATAAGAGACCTTGAATAGCCAAAGCAATCTTTAGCAAGAAGAACAAAGCAGGAGGCATCACAATACCACCTCAAATTATACTACACAGCTATTATACTACAAAACCAACCTGGCACTGGCACAAAAACCCGTATGAAGACCAATGAAATAGAAGACACAGAGACAAACCCATAATAGCACGGTTATCTGATAATAGACAAAGGTGCCAAAAACCTAGGCTGGAGAAGAGAGACCCTTTTTAACAAATGGTCTTGGGAAAACTGGAAATCCATATAGAGAAGAATGAAACTTGACCCCCATCTCTCACCCTGCACAAAATTCAACTCAAAGTGTATAAAGACCTAGGAATTAGACCAGAAACCCTGCAATTGCTAGAAGAAAATGTAGGCCCAACACTGCAGCATGCCAGCACGGGAACCAGTTTTCATAACAAGACTCCTAAAGCACAAAAAGTAAATAAAAAAACAGTAACTGGGATGGCATTAAATTTAAAAGCTTCTGCACAGCAAAGTAAATGAGTGTGAAGAGAGCTTACAGAATGGGAGAAGATTTTTGCCACCTGTTCCTCAGGGCATTAATATTCAGGATATAGAAAGAGCTCAAAAACACCAAAACCCTCCAAATAACCTAATCAGTGGACAAAAGAACTAAACAGTTCTCAACAGAAGAAATACAGAAGGTCACAAGTAAATGAAAAAAATGTTTAACATCTCTAGTAATAAGGGAAATGCAAATCGAACTACACTGAAATTTCATCTCCAGTCAGAATAGCAGTTATCAGGAAAACAAATATAAATATTGGTGAGGATGTGGGGAAAAAGTTACATATTGTTGGTGGGACTGCAAATTAGTGCAACCACTCTGGAAAGCAGTATGGAGATTGTTCAAAAAACGAAGAATGGAACCATCATATGACCCAGCTGTCCCACTCCTTGAAATATATCCAAGGTTTAAAATCAGCATACTACAGTGGTATAGCCACATCAATGTTTATAGCATCACAATTTCACAATAGCCAAGCTAGGGAGCCAACCTAGATGCCTTTCAATAGATGAATGGATAAAAGATAATTTGGTGTATATACAATCAATGGAGGGTTATTCAGATATAAAGAAGGATGAAATTATGTCATTTGCTCATATATGGATGGAACTAGAGACTATCATACCAAGTGAAATAAGCCAGTCTGAGAAGGAAATGAGGAAAACTATCCCATTTACAATAACCTCAAAAAAATAAGATATTTGGGAATCAACAAAAGAGGTGAAAGATCTCTACAATGAAAACTACAGAATCCTAAAGCAAGAAATCAAAAAAGACTTGAGAAGATGGAAAGATCTACCTTGCTCTTGGATAGGCAAAATTAATATTATCAAAATGACCATACTACCAAAAGCACTATACAGATTTAATGCAATTCCAATAAAAATCCCAATGGCATTCCTCATAGAAATAGAACAAGCAATCATGAAATTCATCTGGAAAAATAAAAGACTCAGAATAGCTAAAGTAATCCTTAGCATGAAGAGTGAAGCAGGTGGCATCACTATACCAGACCTTAAACTATACTACAGAGCAATAGTATCAAAAACAGCATGGTATTGGCACCAAAACAGACTGGTAGACCAAAGGTATAGAATAGAGGACACAGAGGACCCACAAAACTACAATTATCTTATATTAGACAAAGGTGCCAAAAACATACATTGGAGAAAAGATAGCCTCTTCAACAAATGGTGGTAGGAAAACTGGAAATCCATATGCAACAAAATGAAATTAAACTCCTATCTCTCACCGTGCACAAAACTCAACTCAAAGTGGATCAAGGACCTAGGAATTAAACCAGAGACTCTCCGTCTAATAGAAGAAAAAGTAGGCCCTAATCTTCATCTATAGCGCAAGAGTTAAAACCAAGAATCAATAATTGGGATGCAATCAAACTAAAGTTTCTTCTCAGCAAAAGAAACAATCTGTGAGGTGAGCAGAGAGCCTATATCCTGGGAGCAAATTTTTACCCCTCACACATCTAACAGATAGAGTACTAATAGAGCACTAATCTCTAGGGTATATAAAGAACTCAAAAAGCTAAGTACCAAAAAAAAAAAAAAAAAAAACAAACAAATAACAAATGGGCCAACAACCTGAACAGACACTTCTCAGAAGAGGATATACAATCAATCAACAAATATATGAAAAATGTTCATCATCACTAGCAATTGGAGAAATGCAAATCAAAACTACTGTAAGATATCATCTCACTCCAGTCCAGAATGGCAGCTGTTATGAAGACAAACAACAATAAGTGTTGGCAAGGATATGGGGAAAAGATACACTCACACATTGCTGGTGGGACTGCCAATTAGTGCAGTCAATATGGAAAGCAGTATGGAGGTTTCTTGGAAATCTGGGAATGGAACAACCATTTGACCCATTTATCCCTCTCCTCGTCTATACCCAAGGGACAGCATACTATAGGGACACAGCCACATCAATGTTTATAGCAGCACAATTCACAATAGCTAAACTGTGGAGCCAACCTAGATGCCCTTCAGTGGATGAATGGATAAAAAAAAATTGTGGTATATATACACAGTGGAATATTACTCAGCAATAAAAGAGAATAAAATCATGGCATTTGCAGGTAAATGGATGCAGTGGGAGAAGATAATGCTAAGTGAAGTTAGCCAATCCCCCCCAAAACAAATGCCAAATGTTTTCTCTGATATAAGGAGGCTGACTTATAGTGGGGAAGGGAGGGGGAGCATGGGAAGAATAGATGAATTCTAGATAGAGAAGAGGGATTGGGAGTGGGCAGGGGACTAGCAATGATGGTGGAATGTGATAGACATCATTATCCAAAGTACATGTATGAAGACACTAAGTGGTGTCAACATACTTTATATACAACTAGAGATATGAAAAATTGGTCTGTATATGTTTAATAAGAATTGTAATGCATTCCGCAGTCATTTATTTTTTAAAAAAATCAATAAAAAATAAAAAATTTAAACAAGTAAACACTTGTGTCCTGAAAACTACGGAGCACCAATGAAAGCAATCAAGGTCTAAACAAATGGAGAGACATGTTCATGGATTGGAAGCATCAGTGTAGTAAACAATTTCAGTTCTTTCCAAATTGATATATAGATTTAATATAATTACCATCCAAATTTCCACTAAAACACTTTTGAAGAAGATTAAACTCGAGTCACTCTTCCTAATTTCAGTATTTATAATGTAGCTACAATAATCAAGGCAGTGTTGAGAGATCATAGATAAATGATACAGAATAGAGAATTAGGATGATTTTTAAAAAACATGCAGACTGAGGTCAATGGAAGAAATAGTCTTTGCAACAAGTGATGCTAGAGCAACTGGATATCTCTGAGAAAAAGTAAACTTCTACCTAAATCTCATACCTTATGCAAAAATCAATGCAGCAATCAGTGCAGCTAGGATAGGAAAAATTGGATTATTCATACATTCCTGTTGGGAATATGAAATGGTACAAAGATTCTGGAAAATTGTTTGGGACTATTTTTAATAAGATGAGACATATAGTTACCAAATAACCCAGTGATTTTACTTCTGAGCAGAGAAGTGAAAACTTACTATTCAAAACCTATATGGACGAGGCGTGGTGGTGCATTCCTGTAATCCCAGCTGCTCTGCAGGCTGTAGTAGGGGGATCATGAGTTCAGAGCCAGCCTCAGCAAAAGCAAGGTGCTAAGCAAGTCACTGAGACCCTTTCTCTAAATAAAATACAAGACAGAGCTGGGGATGTGGCTCAGTGGTTGAATGTCCCTGAGTTCATTCCTCAGTACTAAAAACAAAACAAAACAACATCAAGAACAAAACTATATGTAGTTGTTCACAGCAGCTTTATTTGTTCTAGCCCCAATCAGGAAAAAAACAGTTTTCTTTTAGCAGTCCTTGGTTAAACTGTGGTGATCTATACTATGGGATTACTTAACTATAAACAAAAACAAACTATTGATTCACAATAGTGAAATGATTCTTGGGCTTTGTGCTGAGTAAAAAAATTACATACTCAGACTGTATGATTTTATATAACATTCTTAAAATGATGAAGTTACATGGATTACTGGTTGCCAAGAGTTAAAGATGAGGAGGAAAAAGATGTAAATATAAAGAGGTGGTA
This sequence comes from Urocitellus parryii, assembly GCF_045843805.1. NCBI lineage: Eukaryota > Metazoa > Chordata > Mammalia > Rodentia > Sciuridae > Urocitellus > Urocitellus parryii. The sequence continues at coordinate 11,390,784 of NC_135542.1, forward strand.
GGAGGGGGATCCTGCAGTGATGGAATAGCTCTGTATCTGGAGTAATTTATACATGTGGGAAATGGGGTAGAACAATTTGAACATACTGTGTCAATGTCAAATCTTTGGGTTTAATTTAACTGTAATTGAATTGCAGTTATTGGGGAAAACTGGATGAAGGGCAGAAGAGACTTCTCTGTATTACTTCTCCAACTTTCCTATGAATCTTTATTTAATTCAAAAATAAGATTTTTATTTTGGTTTTTGAGACAATCTTACTATGTTGCTGAGGCTGGTTTTGCACTCCTTTGCTCAAGCTATCCATCTGCTTCAGCCTTCCACAGTTTTGGGACCATAGGTATACACTACCACACACAGCTTTAAAAAAAAATTTGTATAAAACTACTGTTGAGTTTATGTAGTCTTTCAGAAATTTTATTTGAACTTTCATAACAACCCTGCAAATTGCAGGGATCCTGTCCATTTAACAGATGAAGCTGAAGGGGCTCACATTTATTTTTCTCTGAAGTCAGATGCATCCCTTAGGTTCATTAAAATATGGTAAATTGCTCAAGGTTACATGAGTGAAAACAGAGAATTTCATTCTTAATTGCCAAAGTCCACATCCTTCCTACTACTATATGCTGCCTCTTCTGAAGTGCTTGTGTCTTGAAAGGGCCTCACGCATGCTAGACAAGTACTCTACCACCGAACTACACCTCCAGCCTTCATTTGTTTATTGATAATTTATTTGTTTTATTTACTCATTTAACAATAATTTAAGTATTATGTTTGAAACACAATGTATGATACAGAAATGAATGATAGAATCCTTTATGTTGCTTAGAATTTAGTGGAAGGGACAGGGAAATAAATGATTTTGATACATCTTATAAAATACTGAGATAAAGCTGAATGAGAGGCTTCATTGGAGCATCTATGGAAAAGGAGAAGCATTTAACCTCTGCTGGTGTAGTGGGAGGTTAACCATATATTTTGCATATCCTTCTTGCTGAGAAATGTAGCATAGTTGACAGCACAAAGAGAAAATTCATGTAGATAGATAAATTGAAATATGTTTACCCCACATCTTATAGTTTGTGAAAAAATAACAAAAACTGATGATGAAAATAGTGGAGATAATATAGATAGGAGAAAATAATGAAACAGTAAAAGCTTGAATTGAGAACTATGAATAGACTTCTGCACATGGATTCTGTACAAATTTTGCTTCAGGTGGGCTATAGATTCGGCTTTGAAATTCTGTGAGGCAAAGACAAACAAGGAAATAGTAATTAAATAGTCCATAGATATTAGGGACTCCAAAAGAGGGATATATTTTCCTGAAATTGAGGACTAAGTGGAGTTTTTCCCTGAGAATTCTCCTAAAGAGTATTCTGTGATATATAGTGGGTAACATTTCAGTTACTTCCCTAAAATATATTTTAAAGTGAGTTCAGTGAGATTATTTCTTATAGTGTATCTGGAGTTTCACTGTATATATGTTGGAGATGTTGGGAAGTTTGAGCTGGACAGGTGAGTAGGGCTGGGGTTTTAAATGGCATTATTGTTTTGCTCTCAGTGTGATTAGTCATCATAAGGTTACAGTAGTGACTCCAAAATTGTGTTTTCAAAGAATTTTTATTATATGGTAGCAGGCCATAAGAGAAGAGAATAGGTGGCTCAGGCTCAGGCCAGCTGTGATAAGAGTTTGAACTAAGTAAACAGAACCTTTTTTCTTTATTTTCCCTTCTTATTTAGAAATTCTTAAATTTTTTTTTGTTTCACATTTTTGATAATTTAGACTCTTTACCTCAAAATCTCATAAATTAGTGTGCCTTACAAAATGCCAAAGCAAGGGTTGGAGTAAAAGAATGACTTTTTATGCTTCTTGGTGTGTATTAGTGGGGTGAAATAGTTGATACTAGGATATATCATTAAAAATAATTCATGACCTGGAGAATATTCTTGATATATAGTGACAAATTGCAAAGTTTACATTTTTAAAGTAAACTTTGTTGTTTAGGATCTGAAAGAAGATCTCTCTCTACTTATTTGAGAAGGTTAAGGTTAGGGCAAGACTAATGTTAGAATTAAGAGATTGGAGATTTAACAATGTTAGGTACTCCTCAAAGACAGACTATTTCTTCTGATTTGTTTGTTTTTGTGTTTTTACATCTTCTACAGGACACCAACTCTGTGTCTTAAAAATAGTAGGTGCTCAATAATTGACTGTTAAAGAGCTGGGTGCAGTGGCACATGCCTATAATTCCATCTACTTGGGAGGCTGAGGCAGGAGGATCACAAGTTCGAGATGAGCCTGGCAACTTAGCAAGAAAGATCCTGTCCCAAAATAAAAATATAAAAAGGCGGGCATGGGGGCTGGGGTTGTGGCTCAGCAGTAGAGCACTCGCCTAGTATGTGCGAGGCCCTGGGTTCGATCCTCAGCACCACATAAAAATAAATAAATAAAATAAAGATATTGTGTACAACTAAAAAATAAATATTAAAAAAAAAGGTGGGCATGTAGTTCAGTGGTAGGACGCTTGACTAAGCATGGGAGAGTCCCTAGATTCAATCGGCAGTACCTCAGGGGAAAAAAATTGTTAAATATGCAAGGGTTTGTGCCACTATTTTGTCTCATAGATGTTTCTGTTATTGTACTTAACATATTTCCTTCAGTAAACAAAAATTCTGAGGGAAGGCATCTAATCTATTTTAGTATTTTTGGAATAGATGGCATAATTTCTGATATAATTGTGCAGTGGGTCTAATATGTTTTTTTTTCCTTTAAAGGCATTTGGATACCTTCGTGATAGAAAAGCCCCTTTTCTTCACCGTTGATGGTTTGATAGTGGGCTGGGAAGGAAAGCTGTGGTCCTCCATAGTAGTCAGCAAACACTTGATTGATTTGGTATTTAGCTTAGTCAAGTAAGTTACTATGTTCAAAAGGACTTTTCTAAAAAGTTAACATATTTTGATAACAGTAACTAGAAATTTAATTCCAGAGAACTCTTAATGATATTTATTTACATTAGTTTTAAGACTGTGGTTTCTTTATTATACGTTTAAATAATTGGCTCTTTTTTTGAGTGGTTTGTTAAACATGAATCCTGTTCAAGTCCTTTCTTTAATGAACTGGAAGTTATCTTAAAAGACATAGGTTAGGGCTGGGAATGTAGGTCAGTGGTAGGCATGCACAAGGCCCTGGGTTCTAGCCGTAGGACTGTAAAAATAGTAAATAAATACAAAGATAAGAAAAAGATATAGCTTACATTTTTAAAAAAATTTGGTCTGAAGATGTGACTGTGAAAACCCTTGCCTAGCATGCATGAGGGCCCTGGGTTTGATCTCCAGCATTACAATAAATAAATGGCTAAAATTTTTTAAATTTTCACTCAATACTTTTTTCAAGTAGGTAATATATTTGTATGATACAAAGAGTTATACAGTTAAATCTCTTTACCCAGGAAGCAAATCTCCTTTTCTGATTACACTCACCTAGTTTCTATCCTCAGAAGGAAGCTAAGTAAAATTTTAATGTGATTATTTTCTTTCTAATTATAACAGATTGAAGACCTCAAACAGACAAATCATGGCTTGGAAGAATGCGTTAGGAAACTCTTGCATAGTAAGGAAGTGGTAAGCAGTCAAGTAAACGATTTAACCAACCACAATGAGCATCTTTGTAAAGAATTGATTAAAATTGACCAACTAGCAGAGCAACTAGAAAAAGAGAAAAATTTAGTGGTGGATACTGCCGATAAGGAACTTGAAGGAGCAAAGGTACTACTAGATTTACCACGGTTGGGGTCTTAATTCTATTTTAGACATGTAATTATTAAATATAATGGAAAAAATGACATTCTCATATTAATTGGAGGCTTTTTAGATTTGATGTTATATTTAAATATCTATACAAAGGGCTAAATTATGTTTCTCACATTTTATTTAAAAATTTTTTGCTCAAGAAGTTTTCTAAGTAATATGCAGTCATTATAACAATTTCAAAACAACAGGAACAGGATATTGGAAATAGACTGTTGCTCTCCCTCCCCAATCCTTTTCTCTACAGAAAAATCCACAAAGAGGTAGATCTATTTACTTACATCTGTTCATTTTCATGTACATTTATTTCATATTTAATGAAGGGATTTTACCCAGATTTAAATTTCTCTGCAATTAAACTTACTAATTCATTCTTTGTTGACTTCTGAGTTGTGGCTTTGGTTTAGGGAATTCCCGTCATCCCAAGAACTACAAAAAAGTTCTCTAAAGTTTTAATCCTTTTTATGGTCTTTTAAAAAATTTAGTGTTTCTTGAATTTCATTTTGTTCTAGGAAGCTGTATTGGTTTTTTCTTTCCCCAATGATATGAAGTACCATTTTTTAAACAGTTTTTTAATATTTACTTTTAGTTATAGTTTATTTTACTTTATGTGGTGCTGAGGATCGAACCTAACGTCTCACACGTGCCAGACGAGAGCTCTGCCTCTGAGCCACAACCCCAGCCCTAAAGTACCAGTTTTTTTAAAAAAAATTTTAGTTGTAGATGGACACAATACCTTTATTTTATTTTTATATTTGTATGTAGTGTTGAGAAACAGTGCCTTACATGTGTTAGGCAATTGCTCTACCATTGAGCTACAAGCCCAGCCCTAAAGTCATTTTAAATAGTACATCCTATGTCTGTTGATGTATTTCTGGACTATGTAGCCTCTTTGATTAATTTTCCTTTTCTGTGCCAGTACCATATAATTTTAGTTATGGTAGCTTTATGGCATTTTGTTAAACATTATATTTCTCAATTGAATTTTAGTACTCTGCCATAAAATTTAGAAACCAGGGATTTAAGCATAATTATAAAATGAAGACAGTTTCATTTCTTTTGCTGCCTAATTGCTTAGATGCAAGACACAACCTATTGAACTTTTAAATGATAAATGTGATATTGTGCTTATCTGGATTTTATTTATCACCAAATTTGTAAATTGGGTATGTAATGACATAATTGTTAATATATGTTGTTCCTTAATATCATTTTAACATAACAAGAGTGTGTAGCATATAATTTATAAATGATCAGACTGAACATATTAATATGGTGTTAGTTGCTATAGTAATTTGAAATATATAAACCTGGTTGATGAACTCTAGGCTTGTGAGTTTTTGTGCAGTAATCTTTCTTTCCTAGACTGTGTAAAAGATAAGACTAAATCAATGAAAAGTCTAATAGTGGGCTATTTAAATACTAAAAGTTTATTACTTTAATGTAAGGACACACTCACCTCTGTCAGAGTCTTGCCTGAAGAAGTCCTAGAAGGACTACTTAAAAGAGTAGATAAGAATGGTTTGTCTTCAACTTGTGAATAATTTACCTTCTAACATATTTGAAGGACATTTAAAAGTAGTTTGTATATTTTAGCATTTCTCAATAATAAGCCTTTAGTTTGCCTGTTACTTTATTTAAGAATTGTTATCCTTCATTCACAGTTTAATGGTAAATTTGAGTTCAGTCTTTCTATAATTATAAAAATTACCAAATTGAGGTTTTATTGTTTTCCTTCTTTAAATTAAAAATAAACTGCACTATTTCCAAAACTGAGGGAAGCCTAGATTGGCTGAATTCCCACAACGAGAGTGCCCTTTTTAGAAGTCATCAGTTTAAAGGGTTATTTAGGGTCAGTATTCTTCAGAGAGGGCAAGAACTGTGTTAGGCTGAATTCTCTGCTTTCAAAAGGAAAAACATCTAAAATATAAGAAATATGGAAAACATCTAAAATATTAGAGCTAGGATTTCCTTAAAATATTAAATTCATGAATGGAAATTTTGCCTGGCCCAGACAAGAGTATTTCTGGAATGTTGGATGCGTTTGAGAATTGGAAAGCTATCTGAACTTTCAAGGAAGATCTGGGCAGCAGTTTTGGAGATAGTATTGTTGATGCAGGGAAGATGTAGGAAATTTTAATAGAGAACAAAATGGAAAGAGATGCTTTGAATTGGTAGAATGCCCTGAATTGAGGAACCCTCCAACCTCAGTAAATCAGTGTCGCAGATAGAATGGGGATTAGGAGATGCATGCCCAACATTGGGGATATGAATATCAAGTGTGTTGTCACCATTCCCACATCATTGGGTGTGCTATTTAGGTGTATAATCACTGGACATAGATTCCTTGCATAATATGTGGACAGAACTTGAAACGAAAATTTTTAATTTGCTGACAAAGAGTGTTTGGGTTCCTATAGCATTGGAGATTTTGCTATAAGTACTAGGAAGTAGGGTCTGAGGCTAAAGCTGCTGTTAGTTTGTCTGGAATTGAGATAGTATTAAATTTATTTACTGGGAAGAGTTTACTTTTAGTCATATTTTTAAAGGTCAACAGAGTTAACATGTTTTGAGTATTATATTAGTTATTGCTCTGTAACAAATTATTCCTAAACCTTAATGGTTTCAAACAGCAAACATTTATATTTTAGGTTCCATGAACCAGGAATTCAAGAGTGGCTTACCTGGCTGGTTCTGGTTCACAGTTTCTCAGGAAATTGTCAAGACAGTGGCAGGATGCGGTCTTGGCTTGACTCTTCTTGGAGAATTAGCTTCTAAGATGGCTTATTTAGATGGTTATTGGCTGTTGGAGGCCTCTGATTGTTGCTAAGTGAACATCTCCCTAGGGTTGCCTGACATGTTCTGTATGGCAGTTGCCCACCCCTTCCCTAGCCAGTGATCCAAGAGAGATAGTGCCACATCTAGTGTGGTGTGCTGACTCCAACTTTTGCTAGTATACTATGTAATTTATTCATTAGTGTTTTTTTTTTTTTTTGAGTTGTTTATCCCAGCTAGAATGTTGCCCCAAGGTAGGGATCTTCACTTTTTTTTTTTTTATATTAAGTGCCTAGAACAGATACATGAGTGCTTATTGTGTGTATATATATATATATATATTTTTTTTAATAAAGAGAGAGAGAGAATTTTTTAAATATTTATTTTTTAGTTTTCGGCGGACACAACATCTTTGTTTGTATGTGGTGCTGAGGATCGAACCCGGGCCGCACGCATGCCAGGCAAGCGCGCTACCGCTTGAGCCACATCCCCAGCCCAACTTATTGTATATTTTTTGAGTGACACAGTTACTATCTGACATATATTTTGGACTGTAGTCTTTTTCTTTCTTTCATTTTAGCCCTGGGGATTGAATCCAGCAGCGCTTTACCACTGAACTATATCCCCAGCCCTTTTTATTTTTTATTTTGACATAGGGCCTTGATAAGTTGCCCAGGCTAACCTTGAAGGGATTCTTTTGTCTTAGCCTTCCAAGTAGCTGGGGTTACAGTCATGTGTCACTGTGCTCAGCTTGTTTTTTTCTTTTTGGCTAGAGTATAAACTCCACAAGGGCAGAGATTTTTGTTTGTTTTATTCAGTACATATCACAGTATCATGCATTTAGTAGACAATAATTGAATAATTGTCAAATAAGTAAAATCACTGGATTATCATTTTTTCATTTGGGCCAGTTATAATTTTATTTTTCAGAGTAGAGTCAACATTTTTAATCATTATAATACAAGTATGGGCTTTGACTGTGGCTCAGCAGTACAGTGCTTACCTAGGATGGGTGATGCCTTGGGTAGCACTGCAAAAACAAAAATGACATGTTTTTTATAAGAATTTAAGTCCACATACAAAAGTATAATGAAGATAAAGCATCTGCTCTAGTCATACCTTGTTAGGCATAGATATAATCTGTTTTCTTTTGTTTCTATGTTATTGGTTATATCTTATCCTGTCTTATCTATATTTAGGATGTATGTGTATAAATTTATTTTTTATGGAAAAATGTCCTATTAGATATTCTGTTTTGTTGATTTTTTTATACTTAATTTAGAATGGGAATTTTTACACATTATTTTTACTAGACTCATGTCTTTTTATTGTCTATGTAGTAATATAAATTAAAATATTAGAAATTATCCATTCAAAACTATTCATAAGCTTATCCAAACTCTAAGTTCCAAAAAATAGGATCTCTTAATATTTCATAAATTTAAATTTGACTGCCAGACTTCCAGAAATTTTAGAAGAGAACTTTTCTTTGATATAAAGAGGCTGATTCATAGTGAGATAGGGAGAAGGGAGCATGGGAAGAACAAACCAACTTTAGATAGGGAAGAGTGTAGGAGGGGAAGAGAGAGGGGGCATGGGGTTATTAATGATGGTGGAATGTGATGATCCTTATTATCCAAAGTACAGGTATGAAGACACAAATTGGTGTGAATACACTGTGTATACAACCAGATATATGAAAAATTGTGCTCTATATGTGTAATAAATATTATAATGCATTCTGCTGTCATATATAAATAATAAAATAAAGTGGAAATGCTTAAAAAATTTAATGAAGAGGGCTGGGGTTGTGGCTCAGTGATAGCATACTTGCCTGGTATGAGTGAGGCACTGGGTTCATTCTCAGCACTGCACATAAATAAATAAAATAAAGGTCCATCAAAAAATGATTAGAGAGCAATAGTTTCAGAAAATTGAAATCTAAAATATAGGGAGTATGTGAGTGAGCTTTTTGTTGTTCACAATATACTTGAGAAAATAAATTTAAAAGGAGGAATTGTTAATTTTGGCTTAAAGTTTCAGAGATTTCATTCCATGGTCATTTGACCTGTTGCTTTTGGACCTATTGTGAGGTAGCATATTCATGGCAGAAGTTCGTGGCAGAGGAAAACTGCTCATCTCATGACAACCAGGAAGCGAAAAGAGAGAGGAAAGGGCCAGGATCCTTACATATACTTCAGCAGCATGCCCCAGTGACCCCACTTCCTTGCACCAGGCCTTAACTCCTGAAATTCCCACTACCACATCCCAATAGCACCATTAGCTGGGGAATAAGCCTTCAACACATGAGTCTTTGAGGAAATTTAAGGTCCAAATCATAAGAGCAGGCAAGATTAGGACACATGGGGAAGTTGTTGAATTGAAAAATATGTTTATTAAACCAATAGGCTAACTTTCAGCAGAGAGCCTTATTGCCTTACATAAAAACTTGGTCATTCTCCTTTACGAACATATAGTGTAGACATATGCTACATATATGACTATAGGTGGCAGTGCTTTAAGACTTGATATAGGTTCAGTGTCGCAGGAGCGATACAAAATCTAAGTGGATTGAATTGAACTAAGCTATTTAAAGTAGTTTTGAGGAAAAGGCAGACTCTTCAAAATGGTATAATTTGAGGAAACTTTTTTCCTAATCATTCTTTATAGACTTCTTATTCAGAATTATAACTAGTAATAACATTTTGTTCTAGTTCATAGGGAGTAATTTGGTAAAATATAACCCATTATTATTTTATATAAAACATTAGGTGATTTAAAGGAACTCTTTGTTTCATCCTAGGTTCTTTTACCATTAAAGGTTGGTAAATACAGGGGTGGGTTACCTTTTTTAAAAAAAATATTCACTGTTTTTAAGTGAATTCCTGTTTTTGTTTTTGATGCTCTTCCTAATTGAATCAGCTTAAGTATCTTTAACATGAATTATTTCTAATTTTACAGATTGAACTCATTTGCCAGCAAAATAATATAATAGTATTAGAAGATACAATAAAAAGGCTTAGATCTGTAAGTATACTTTTTGAAAATATATGTAAGGAATCATTTTATCCAGTTAAGTAACCTACAAAAATAATTGTATATACATCATACCTTTTGTAAGCAATAAGAATTTTATTTTTCAAAAGTCAGCACCCCAGGCTGGGGTTGTGGCTCAGCCATAGAGCATTCACCTAGCATGTGTGAGGCGCTGGGTTTGATCCTTAGCACCACATAAAAATAAATACATAAAATTAAGGTATTGTGTCCAACTACAACTAAAACAAATATTAAAAAAAAAAAATCGGCACCTGCTACTGGGCCACAGCAGTATCTCCATCTGAAAGAGCGATGCTTTTCATTGCTCCATTTCATCACTGCTTTCTTTCTTAAAACAACTTTTGGTTGGTTTTTACTAATGACTTTTACTATTTTTAAATGTTAAATAATGGCACTGAAAATTTTAATTTTTAAAATATAAGATGAACATATTAAATTTTTTTATTGCCTTTGGTATTATTTTTAAACCATAAATTGTTTCATTTCTTTTATTTTTTTTAGTACTGGGAATTGAACCCAGTGGCACTCAACCACTGAGCCACATCCCCAGCCCTGTTTTGTATTTTATTTAGAGACAGGGTCTCACTGAGTTGCTTAGCGCCTTGCTTTTGTTGAGGCTGGCTTTGAATTCTCGATCCTTTTGCCTGGGATTAAGGCGTGCACCTGGCCATAAATTGTTATGTTTGATTTATATGATAACATGAAATGAAAATTGCTCTGTTTAAATATTTTAATCTTATTCTTTAAAACATTTTAAAAACTTTATAAAATGTTTGTAACTTTTTCCCAAGAAAGTATTGATAAAAAAAGGTAAAAATATTGTAAATGTTTCTAAATGTATTAAAGTAAATCAGAATTCATGGAAGTGCATTTGAAAGTATGTAATATTCAGCTTCCACTCAGTTTATTCATTCATTGAACAATTATTGAACAAACTGACCAATGTGTTAAGAGTAGCATGTAAAGTTTTTTTTAGAAGCAAATTAATTTTATTTCTAAGACTTATATTAGGTTTTGGATATTCTTGGTATTTCTGCCTTTTTTGTTACCATTTTTTCTTCAAAATTAGGAGTATTTTTTTAGTCAAATAAAAATATAGCACATCCCATAATGGTGAAAAAGAAAACTATCTAATTACATTTTTAAACCTATTGATGAATAGTTTTTTAAATGTTCAGTTTTTAAAATACCAAATTTAATATTTTTAAGGATCTATTTGTTTTCCTTTAGAAAAGTATGCTATAGTTTAGCTTTAAATAATTACCTAATTTTTTCCTCCTTGGCAAGATAATTTTAGAGACTGAAAAAGCACAAAATAAATCTCCTTCTAGACTTGATTCCTTTGTAAAGACTTTAGAAGCAGACAGAGATTACTATAAAAGTGAAGCTCAGAATTTGAGAAAAATGCTCAGAAGTAGATCTAAAAGTCCAAGACGCCTGTCTCCATCTTCTCGGGTAAGTTGGAAACTTATAAATATTTTGAAGTTTGTTGCTCAAACACTGACTGTTATTCTTTGATTTACCTAATCTGGGAATACTTTGTTTTGATTTGGCATGAATTACTGTATCACAAAGATTGGGGAAAAAAGGTTTCTTTGAAGGCAGAGTGGACAACAATATTGGTTTTTTATTTATTGGTGTTTAGGAGGTAATTAGACAAATTTGGAGCAATTTGGGATGAAACTGTTGTAAAAGGGAGGTGACTTTTGTTATTTATTCTTCACTATTTCATTGAATAGAGATTGTGTTTGTATAATAGAGATTAGTACCGTATGTGAAAGAAGAACTTCACATTCTGTATAATTGTAGGGTGCAAACTGTGATGTAGAGCTTTTGAAGACAACAAGAGATCGTGAAGAACTTAAATGCATGCTGGAAAAATATGAGCGTCATTTGGCAGAAATTCAGGGTAATGTCAAGGTTCTTACATCTGAGAGAGACAAGACCTTCCTTCTTTATGAACAGGTAAACTTATTTATAAATAAGCAAATTTTATAAGTAACAACATGTGCTTTTAGAGGTATATAATTTTTTAAGTTCTATGAAGTACTTAAACCTATCAGTCAAATTAACCAATATTTGGGAATTATGTTTGTTCTTAAGATATTCCTAATGAACAGTAACATATTTCTAGTTTTATATGAGTACTCACATATACTTATACCCTCTAAAAGATTATACACATGTGTAAAAATAGTCTGATTTTTGGATTAAGAAATGAGGCTAGGGGTTGGGATATAGCTCAGAGATAAAAAACTTGCCTAGTATGCATGAGGCCTGAGTGTTGAATCCCAAGCACCACAAAAATTAAAAAAAAAAAGAAAAGAAAATGAGGAAAATGTATAATGATAGGATTTGGTGAGTTCAAGGTAAAAAGATCAGGATTTGAGTGTTAAATACTAACATTTTATTTTGGGAACTGCTGTATAATTTACTTAATTTCAGAGAGTAAAATCACATTGTAGTTTATCTCTGTCTTGTTGCTTAAAAATGCATAGCTTTTGTGAATCAGATGGCTTTTTTAACCCCAAACTGTTAAATCTCATGAATCACAACATAATTTCTGTTAGTTAACTATGTGCAGAGTTCTAGGGTTACTACTCTAAAGGATAGAAAAAATTTTTTGCTATAAGCCTGCACTGTAATCAGGGAGATAAAAGTATATAGTATTTATTTTTGTTGTTGTTACTATAGGGTAAGTGGTTTGGATGATGTTTTAAGAAATAAAAGAAGTAAGCATTTTTAGTTAGGGTGATCAAGAAAATCTTTGTAAGATGTGGAGTTTCAACCCTGGAGAATGAATGGGGCTTCTATTATCCTGAAAGGGGCAAGAAGGAACATCCAGCCTAAAAGAATGGTATGAGGCAAACGATAAAGTAAATCAACAGATAAATAGGTCAGCTTAAGACTAGAGCAGATTGTACTTGTTAGTGAAGTAAGAGACATTAAGACTTGAAAGGAATATTGAACTAGAGCAGGAGTCTGGAAACTTTCTGAAAGGCCCAAATAGTAAATATCTTCAGCTTTTCAAGCCCTGTGGTCTCTATTGCAACTGTTCAACTCTGTTGTAGGTGAAAACAGCTGTAGATGATACATACATGAATAAATTGAAATTATAATAAAACTTTACAGACACAGAAATTTGAATTTCACATTATTTTTACCTGTTATGAAAAATTATTCTTTTGCTCCCCAGCCATTTATTTATTTATTTATTTATTTTTCTTTTTTTTTAATTGTTGGTTGTTCAAAACATTACATAGTTCTTGATATATCATATTTCACACTTTGAACCAGCCATTTATTTAAACATGTAAAAAAATTCTTGGAAATAACAAATGGCCAATGAATATATATGAAAGAAAGTTTAACATCTTTAGCTATCAGGGAAATGCAAATCAAAACTACATTGAGATTTTATTTCACTTCAGTTAGTATGGCAGTCATCAAGAATACAAATAGTAAAAAATGGCAAGTATGCGGAGGGGGGGAAAGGAACACTTATATGCTGCCCTTGACCCATGTGGGCAGCTGAATTTAAGGTCGCTCATGTGAATTTCCAGAGACACCAGATAAAACACAGATATACTTTACCTTTTTTTTTTAAAGAGAGAATTTTTTAATATTTATTTTTTAGTTTTTGGCGGACACAACATCTTTGTTTGTATGTGGTGCGGAGGATCGAACCCGGGCCGCACGCATGCCAGGCGAACGCACTACCACTTGAGCCACATCCCCAGCCCTACACTTTACCTTTAAACAATCTTCAGGAGGGCTTCTCCACTATCAGCCTCAGGCTCCCCAAATGGGAGAGCAAGAGAAAGTCACGAGAGGCTGCGGAGAGAGCAAGCACATTCGGAAATGAACTTTTATTGGGGGGACCCTATTCTTAGAACGTTCCATCCAAAAAAGGCCAGAAGGGCCAGGGTTATAAGGGACAGGTGAGTATAATTCAACCCAAGGGGCATCACCTATATCTGAAGACACACCCTCAACTTTCTGGACTGGAACAATGTCCAGGTCACTACAGAATATAGTGACTGGTCAAAACCTTTCACTTTAGGATGGAAGGCACGAATCATTCAGAGTGGCTCCTCACACTTATCCATTGATGATAGGATTGTAAATTAGCACAACCACGTGGAAGTCAGTATGGCAGTTCCTCAAAAGACTAGGAATGGAATTACCATATGACCCAACTGTACAACTTCCCCTTATCTATTCAATAGAATTGAAGTGGGGCTGGGGATGTGGCTCAAGCGGTAGCGCGCTCGCCTGGCATGCGTGCGGCCCGGGTTCGATCCTCAGCACCACATACCAACAGAGATGTTGTGTCCGCCGAGAACTAAAAAATAAATATTAAAAATTCTCTCTCTCTCTCTCTCTCTCTCCTCTCTCACTCTCTCTTAAAAAAAAAATTTAAAAAAAAAAGAAAAAAAAAAGAATTGAAGTAAGCTTACTATAGCAATACATGCATACCTATGTTTATAGCCACACAATTCACAATAGCCAAGTTATAGAACCAGGATAGGTGTCTATCAACAGATGAATGGGTAAAGAAAATGTGGTATATATGTCTTTTTTAGGAAAATGGATGGAACTTGAGATTATTCTGTTAAATAGAGCAAGGGTTGTGTATTTTCTGTCATATGTGTAAGCAAGAGGGTAGAAAAGCAAGAAAGGGGCATTGCTCTTGAAATTAGAAGGGGCACTGGTAAAACAGAGGCAGGAGATCAGCGGGAGGAAGGAAGAAAGAAAAAGGAAAACTGGGGAATGAAAGTGACCAAGTTATGTTATGTTAATTTACGAATATTTCATGATGTTTTCCACTATTATGTACTATTATATTGTACCAATAAAACATTAATTAAATAGAAAAAACATTCCTAGCTTATAGATCTATAAAATCAGGAGGCAGGCTGTATATTTGGCTTTAAACTCTATATAATTTGCTCACTTCTGGACTGTGATGGTAGAGGCTATCCCACAGACCTAATTATGGACTCATACTTCACTTTAAAAGCAGTGTGCAGTTTCTTACTTTTAAAGCAAGAGAAATATGAGCAAAAATCAATTTTAACCTAGTGGCAACCTTTTATTATCTTACACATAATCTTTCTGTATTTCTATTTTTATGTAACAATTTGTTTTTTAAGAGAATTAGAGGACACACACACACACACACACACACACACACTGTGGACTCCTTACAAGACTGTTACAATGTGCATGCACAAGACATTTAAGGAGGTAGTGAGGGTGCCATCAGTAGAAATAAATACAGGGACCAATATAAGAGACATGAAGGAAGACTTGACAAGATTTGATTTTAGAGACAGAAACACTATGGTAATATTCACTAAACCAGTATTTTGTGTGATTTATGCCGATATCAAATTTATTCCACAAATGAAAATAATTGAAATTCTTTTTGAATGACAAAATTGTGATAATAGAAAAACTAAGAAAGCCATTGGTGGTTTGAGGAAAATTGTGACTTTGTTGTTAGATGGAGCAAAATCATGGTGATATGATCAGGTAGTTACTGCCATCAGTCAGTAAGAAATATAGGATTGGAGAGGGGAGAGAGCAGGAGCTGATATGTGGCTCTAAAAGTCATCTTCTTAGAGGTAAGTTCTGAGCCTCATGGTAAATGAAGTCTCTAAATGTGAAGGCTCTACACAGCATAGTAAATGAAGTCTCCAAATGTGAAAGCTCTTCTTAGACAGATATCCTCCCACCCCCATAATCTACAAGAGGCAAAGAGGAAAGTTTGAAAGATAAAAAGAAGACAGAAAACTAGGGTAGAAGTTGTTACAAGCACAAGGGAGGAAGGAATCTCAAGAGCAAGGTTATTAAAAATAGTGTCAGATGTTGCCAAAATATGAAGAACAGGAACTGAGAAAAGGCCATGAGATTTGGTAAGTTCAGTAGTTGAAATTCTGTAGTACCACAGGGATGGAACACAGGTTATACTGGGATGAGAGAGTGGTAAGGAACAATTGGCAATGGGTACAGATAGTACTGTGTGTGTGTGTATGGGGGGGTAAAAGAGACATGGCCTGGTAAATGGGACAGTCGGATTAAGTGACAGGTTTTCAAGATAAGGGAACTCTTGTACATGATTAAAGGTGGGGGAGACAGACAGTAGAGAGGACACTGTTCAAGTTGAGAGGAAATAATTATAATTTAGTCAGGGAGCTATAAGAAGGCACTTTAGAATATGAAGTATGGTGTTTCTAAGGAAGACTTAGCTATGGAAATTGGAAAGTAATATATCTTTCTCTGAGACTAACTGAAAAGATAGTGATCCCAATGAAGAAGAAAGAAGATAAGGAGACTTACACAATGAAGTCTCCTCTTCAGGTGTGCAATAGATTTGGGACTTGGAGGTCATGAACAAATGTTCAGAGAGTATTGTGGGCTATTGGGAAGGATTGATGGGTTTTTCTGTCAGTGTAGAAGTAGCCTAGAGATGGAAATGGTATATACACTTGGAGACAGAAACACTATGGCAATATTCACTAAACCAGTATTCTGTGTGATTTATGCCATTTTCAAATTTATTCCACAAAATAGATAAATGGAGTATATTAAATATATTTCTTAGCAAAACCTTCTGTGTTGCAATGACTTGGCAAAGACATTATAAAGCAAACTCCTATTTCAATTAATTGACTTGCATTTATTTGTATAAATGTATTTGAAAATAAAAATGGTAACATTTCCTTACTGAACAAATATTAATATAGGTTTGCACTTTAACCAGTTAGGTATAAGCTATATTATATTTAGTTTAAAGCTTGTTTTAAAAAATTATATGTATTTAAATAATAGGCACAGGAAGAAATTGCCCGACTTCGAAGGGAAATGATGAAAAGCTGTAAGTCTCCAAAATCAACAACAGCACATGCTATTCTCCGGCGGGTAGAGACTGAAAGAGATGTGGCCTTTACTGATTTACGAAGAATGACCACAGAGCGAGATAGTCTGAGAGAAAGGCTAAAGGTTTGGAATGGTTTTATCTATCTGAACATGTGTGAAACACAAAAACATTGACACTAAAAGCACTTTATTTTGTCTGTTTTTTTAAACAGATTGCTCAAGAGACAGCATTTAACGAGAAGGCTCATTTGGAGCAAAGGATTGAGGAGCTGGAGTGTACAGTTCATAACGTAAAAAAAAAAATCACTTGGCTATAACCTCAGTGGCTTTAAAACCCTTCCTTTTTTTCCCTTTGTTCAGAGAAGTTCTTTTACTTATCTAAGATAGCGTTTATAGTCCTTAAGGTGATATGTATGATGTAAACAGTCACTTTTTACTTATTTCCTTCTGAAAATGTGAGTAAAGTTTTTTGTGTTAGTTGCAAAGTATTTTATTTTAAAAAAAACTATTAGAATGTGTTCTCAGGAATTTAAGTAGCTTTACTTCCTTATTTTGTTAAAGATAATATTGCTAGTTATGAAGATATAATAAAGAATTTGAGATGCTATAAATAGATGTTATGACTATAAAATCAGAATTAAGAGAATTTGACTTTTTTCCACCAAGTTTAATTGAGTATATTTATAAAATTATCTATAGTTTTGTTATAAGTAAAATAAATTAGAAAAATTATTTTTCTTTTCATAATCCTACTTTATATGTGTAATTTATTGATGTTGGGTAACAAATAAATCCTTTTGCAGATAGTGTGCATACTGTAGTCAAACTGAACCAGAATGAAAAATGTAGACTGATATGTTTTATTAGTCTTTATAAAAAAGCTACACAATGATTTGCTTTTATTCTTACTATTCTATACCTTATTCATACAATCTTCCATAGCATTTAGGTCTAATCTGATCATCACATTAAGTAAATTTTGCCATAAACCTGGTTTGTACAGAGGGAATATGTCTCTGCAGGAAGACTGCTCTGGCTGTTTTCTTTTTTTTAGCGATGGCAGTAACTTTGTCATTCTACTTGTTAGCTTGATGATGAACGTATGGAGCAAATGTCAAATATGACTTTGATGAAGGAAACCATAACCACTGTGGAAAAAGAAATGAAATCACTAGCAAGAAAGGCGATGGATACTGAAAGTGAACTTGGAAGACAAAAAGCAGAGAATAATTCTTTGAGGTAAACTAAATTACTATTAAATAACTAATGGTTTATAGTGTATGTTATAATGAAAATTATTAAATTTTATTTCTGAGAGGATTATTATGAAGCAGCTGTAGAAACCTCAGGACACATTGAATGATTTCCCCAAGATCAGAGACTATAAATGGCATACTTAACTGGGAAGTATACTTCAAGTAATATTAACCTTACATTTGGATAATGCCTCAGCTTATCTGAAATAGCTTTTACAAAGCCCTTCCGGGTATTGAGCATATTCAATTTTGGTATTCAATTGTTTAATTTGATTTAATAACTTTACGTTCTGTTCTGCAGTATGAACAATGTAAAACAGCATAAAGCACAGGTTTGATAGTAGCTTAGAAAAGGTGGTTTAGAATATGGTGAAAAGTCATAAAGAACAATAGCATCATGTGGTAGAACTTAATTAATTGAATGTTGAATACATCACCTAACTCTTCCTATATATTGGTATAGTAGCAGAAGAAATATCAATTAAAGTAGCCCATAGGTAATATGTATGTGAGAATATATTTTTGAAAGACTTCTATCTTAGTGGTTTTACTTTTAGTATCTGTTGATGTGAGAAATAGAGGTTGTACAAATTCAGTAAGTTTGAATTCCAGTACATCTGTGAACATTTGAAAAATGGTGGTTGATATGATTGTGAAATATATTATTAAATCCCAGTATGTCCTTAATCTTTCCATGATCTGTGGCGCATTGATTGGAGTTGCTTGTCAGGACAGATAAATATTCAAATTCTTTCCCTTCACATTTTAAAAAACATTTCCTGTTTATAAGAGTATTGAAAACTCAAATAAAATGAAAGTAATAATAAAGCAAGAAAGACACAACAAAGAAAACCTTGCAAAGTGTAAAGTACTAAAAAATTTAAATCATTCCCATTTTCATAACCCAGGGGAAAATAATTGATACAGAACTGTTTCCAGCTCGAAATTGGTTTTCCTGCATATATTTCGTAGCTTTCTGTGTAATTGAGATCACCTTTGTATAGTTTCATTTTTGGCCATTTTCATTTAATCATTTGCCATAAGCACTTCTCCATGGCTTTAGACATTCTTTAAAAGCATTTTAGTAGATTACATGCTATGATAACAGACAGAGGTATAATAATTTAGGGAGCCAGATGCAGTGATGCTCGCCTATAATCCCAGCAGCTCAGGAGGCTGAGGCAGAGGAGGATCGATAGTTCAAAGCCAGCCTCAGCAACTTAGCGAGGCCCTAAGCAGCTCAGTGAGACCCTGTCTCTAAATAAAGTACAAAAAAAAGGCTGGGGATTTGGCTCAGTGGTTAAGTGCCCCTGATACCAAAATAATAATAATTCCTAGTATCAAAAATAATAATTTGGAAGATTTTTTGATGCATATTTGTCTTAAGAGTTTTGTTACAGTGAATTGACATACCATAAACTGTACCTTCAGTTTGCTAAGTTTTGACTGGTGGATGTGCCTATAAAACTCACCACAGTCAAGATAGTGGCCTATCCTTTACTCTCAGAAGTCTCTCCTGCTCATCTCTAATCCTTTATTTACCCAACCAATCCCCAGGGAACCACTGATTTTATTTCTGTTATGGAGTTTTTTTTCTTTTCTAAAATTTATAATACATGAAATCATACAGTATGAATTGTTTTGTCAGGCTACTTTCAATAAGCATGACTATTTGAGATTCATTCATGTGGCCATATGTAATTAATAATCCCTTTTGATACTGAGTATTGTTCCATTGTATGGATAGGTATGTAGACATTTGGGTTTCCAGTTTTTGGCTATAACAAAACTGCTGAGGACATTCCTAAGTAAGTCTCTGGGTGAACAAATGCTTTGATTTTTCTTGGATTGAAATTTCTAAGTCATGGTATGTTTCACTTTTGGAGAAGCAATTAAACTGTTTTCCAAAGTGGTTGTACTGTTTTATTTTGCATTTGCACTGACAGTGTATGAGTGTTTCAGTAGTTACATATCCTCACCAACATTTAGTGTACATTGTCTTTTTAACTTTAGTGTTTCTAATAGGTATATGTTATGATTTTAATTGGCCCTTCTCTAATGATTAGTGATTTTTCAGCATCTTTTCATGTGTTTATTTGCCATTCATATATCTTCTTTTGTGACATATCTCTTCAAATCTTTTGTACACTTTTACTGAATTACTTATTAAGTAAAAGTACCTCTGTTTTAGACATAAAGCCTTTGTCAGGTCTGTTTTGCTGATATTTTCTCCTAGTCTGGGGCTTGCACTTTTATTTTCTTAACATTATCTTTTAAATAGCAGATATTTTTTATTTCAAATAATTTTGAAGAAAGGTGCATGTATTTTGTGTTCTTTTTAAGAAATCTCTGTCAAGGCTAAGATCACTGAGATTTTCTCCCAGTGTATTTTCCGAATAGTTTTCTAATTCTAGCTATGGTCCATTTCAAGTTAACTTTTGTGTGTGGTGCAAAAGTTCCCTTTTTTTAAATTTTAAATTTTTTAAAATTTGCATATGGATGTCCAGTTGTTCCAGCACTATATTTAAGTGTCTGTTAATGTTAACTATAAGAACAATGTTTTGCAGCAGATCTTGTATTCCTACACTTCTGTGTCCCTTGAAGAGCACTGCTCACTTCCCCTCTCTCCACCCACTAGCAACTACCTTTTAGCTTTTCTTTTTATAAGTGAGGCATTATGCAGTATTTGTCCTTCTGTAACTGTCTTAATTCACTTAACATAATGTTTTAGATGCTCATATATATGTATATTGATTTGCTGATTTTGTTGTCTATTTATGTTCTCTTGTAGCTGCCTTAACTTCCTTAAAGTAATTATTTTGAATTCTTCATCAGGCAGTTTGTAGATCTCCATTTCTTTGGGATTGGTTATTGGAAAATTATTGTGTTCTTTTGGTAGTGTCAAGTTTCTTTGCTTTCTTTGTTCCTTGTTCCTTTGGGTTGAAGTGTTTACATTTGAAGAAATAATAACCTCATAGATTTTACAGACTAATTCCAGCAAGGGAAGATCTTTACCTACAGGTTGGTGCAAGAGTGCTCTCTGGATGTAGTGTAGCAGCTCAGCCTCTGGTGAGGACACAGTGGTATAGTCTTCATGCAGCTCTGTCAGATAAATTTGGTGTCAACAGAGATTTCAGAGGTCCTCAGCAGCTGAAGCTGTGAATGTCTACAGCAATGGCGAGGGCTGTTGCAGTTCCTCTGATCTCGTTGTCTCTTTTAGGGAAGTTGTGCCCAAGATATCTATCTTGGCACTGGTGTCCTCTGTGTGGACACTCATGGGATGGCTTAAGGGCCCAGGTCCAGTGCATGGCTGTATATAGCTACTGTTGCTCTGGGAATGGAGATTCAGACATGTCTGCTGCACTGGTGGCTGGTTTTTTCAGAGTGGCTGAGGGACTGGAATTCAGTACATGTGGAGTAACAATGGCTCCAAGGCCCAGCCATCAACTAACTCACTATGGTGGTATCCCAGATATCTGAGGCATAGGTGCATGTGGAGAAGTGGCAGAGGAAGCACATGCAAAGGGACTGTGGCATCTGGCTCTAGACTGAAGTGGTGGTTCTGGTGTCTGAGATGCAGGCGTGCACAAAGCATCTCTGGTTTGGGACACAGGCAGGTTAGGTAATACCCTGTTTAAGGGCTGCACAACATTGACTCCTTCTTGCGGGTAGGACCGTATCAGCTTCTTCCTCTCTAGGGGGTCTATGGTAGGTATTCCTGATAGTTTATTTCCACGGTGAAAGTTACCAATGACCCTTGTAGAGCAGGTTACTGGAGACCATGGTGGCATCCACCACATGGCTAATACAGTGGCCTCTGCCTTCAGTTGTTCTAGCCACCTCCAGATGTCTCAGGTATACTCATCTCCCAGGAATACTTTCTGAGTTGTTCTCTCTTTTTTGTTTCCATCATATTGCTGTTGGTTCTTAATTGGACACTGAACCCTTCCTAAAATATATTCTTTCATGGATAGCTATCTGGTTGTTTCTTTGTGGTAAAAGGTGAAGTCTGAGCTCTCTTCTCCCATCTTATTGATGATACTTCTCATATCTTTAATTTTTTGAAGAGACTTCATACTGTTTCCCATGGTGGCTTCAACATGTGCTTCCCCCAAACCCAACAGTGAACAGTGCTCCAGTTTCTTCCTCACCAAAATCTGTATGTAGTTTTTCTATTGTTTGTTTGGTTTTGGTAGCTATTCCAATGAATTTGAGGTAATATCCTACTATGGGTTTGATTTGCATTTCCCTGATAATTGATGATGTTGAGCACCTTTTCACATACCTGATGGTCATTTGTATGTCTTTTTAGAGAATTCTCTATTCAAGTACTTTGCCCATTTTTAAAAAATATTTTTTAGTTGTAGATGTTCACAATACCTTTATTTTGTTTATTTAGTTTTTTTTTTTTTAAATGTGGTGCTGAGATCGAACCCAGTGTCTCACACATGCTAGACAAGCACTCTACCTCTGAGCCACAATTCCAGCCCACTTCATCCATTTTTAAACTGAGGGGTTTTATGTAATTATTTTGCTACTGAGTTGAATGAATTTGTTATATATTTTGGATATTAGCACTTTATCAGATATGTGGTTTCCAATTTCTTCCATTCTTTATGTTGCCTTTATACTCTGTTGAGTTTTAGATAGTTTCAGGTAGTCTAGTTTCACTTGCCTGTTTTTGGCTTTGGTATGATATCTAAGAAATCATCGCCAAGATCAGTATTATGAAGCTTGTCCTCCTTTGTTTTCTTCTAGGAACTTAATGTTTTCTGTCCTTCTGTTTAAATTTTTAATTGGTTTTGAGTTGATTTTTGTGTATGGTAAGATAAAGGTCCAATTTAATTTCTTGCCTGGGGTAATCAATTTTCCCAGTGCCACTTGTTGATGAGACTTCTCTTACTCCATTGTATATTCTTAGCACCCTTGTTCCACCCTTAGCATCATTTTATCATTGTTAAGTAGCTCTGAAATATGATTTGGAATTAGGAAGTTAATTATAACCAAGTTTCACAATGTATTAAAAAAAAAAAGCCTGCTGAGAACTTCTTTGGATTTGGGGAGATAAAATGATATTGAGCCTTCCCACTCGTAAACACAGTATCTCCACTCATTTAGGTCTCTAATTTCCCATCAGTGATTTGGAGTTTTTAGTGTACAGATCTTGCACGTCTTCTGTCAGATTTATCCCTGTGTATTTCATATTTTTATGCTATTATTAATGGGGTTTTTATTATTTTATTTGTTCTTTTTAGATATACAGGACAATAGAGTGATTTTGACTGTGTGTGTGTGTGTGTGTGTGTGTGTGTGTGTGTGTGTGGTATGCCTTATCCTATTTAGGATTCTAGTGTTGTGTTGTAAATAATGTAGAGTTTCACTGGTCATGTATTCATATATGAACAAAGTATAGTAATGTTTGATTCATTCTATAGTTGTTCCTAATCCCATCTCCACATCCCTTCCCTTTATTCTCCTTGGTCTAATCCAGTGAACATCTGTTCTCCCTTGCCACCCGCATTGAGTGTTAGCATCCACATATCAGAGAAAACATTTGGCCTTTGGTTTATTGGTACTGGCTTATTTCACTTAGTATGTGTCTCCAGTTCTATCCATTTACTGGCAAATGTCATAATTTCATTTTTATTTATGGCTGAGCATTATTCCATTTTGTGTATGTATACCATATGTATTTTCTTTATCCATTCATCTGTTGAAGGGCACGTAGGTTGGTTCCATACTTTAGCTATTGTGAATTGAGCTGGTATAAACATTGATATGGCTGCATCACTGTAGTATAATGATTTTAAGTCCTTTGGGTACATACCAAGGAGTGGGATAACTGGGTCGAATGTTGGTTTTATTCCAAGTTTTCTGAGGAGTCTTCATGCTGCTTTCCAGAGTTATTGCACCAATTTTCAGTCCCACCAGGAATGAATGAATGTACCTTCTTCCCTACATCCTTGCCAACAGTAAATTGGTTTTTAAATTTTACTTTTCAATTGTTTATTGTTAGCATATCAAAATTCAGTTGTCT
The DNA here is from genome assembly GCF_045843805.1 of Urocitellus parryii. NCBI lineage: Eukaryota > Metazoa > Chordata > Mammalia > Rodentia > Sciuridae > Urocitellus > Urocitellus parryii. The sequence continues at coordinate 11,414,601 of NC_135542.1, forward strand.
TTAAAAAAATAGACGCAGTATTTTAGAACAGTTAAGTTTATGGAAAAATTGTGAAGATTGTTTCTATATACCTCACACCCAATTTTCTCTAGCAACATCTTACATTACTATAAGTGTACTTATTGTAAGTAATGAACCAATAAAGTTAATACTTTATGCAGATTTTCTTAGTTTTTTCCTAATATCCTTTTTCTGTTCCAGGATTCCATCCAGGATACCAAATTAAATTTAGTTGTCATTCCTCCTTAGGCTTCTCTTGGCTATAACAATCTCAGAATTCCTTGTTTTTGATGATCTTGGCAATTTTGAGGAGTACTCATGAGGTATTTTGTAGACTGTGTCTCTATTGGGGTTTGTCTTAAATTTCCCCCATGATTAGATTGAGGAATTATGTTTTTGGGAGAAAGATCCCAGAGATAAAATGCCATCTTAGGGTATGTGCATCCAGGGTACATATAGTCAATAGGATTTAACAGTGCTGATTTTTCTTTAAATGTTTATTTTTTTAGTTGTAGTTAGACACAATATCTTTATTTTATTTGTTTTTATGTGGTGCTGAGAATTGAAACCAGGGCCTCGCACATGCTAGGTGAGCATTCTACCACTGAGCCACAACCCCAGCCCCCGATTTTGTTCTTTTTTTTTTTTTTATTGTTGGTAGTTCAAAACATTACACAGTTCTTAATATATATTTCACAGTTTGATTCAAGTGGGTTATGAACTCCCATTTTTACCCCATATACAGATTGCTGTATCACATCAGTTACACTTCCATTGATTTACATATTGCCATTCTAGTGTCTGATGTATTCAGCTGTCTATCCTATTCTCTACTATCCCCCCTCCCCTCCCCTCCCCTCCCCTCCCCTTCCCTCCCCTTCCCTTCCCTCCCCTCCCCTCCCCTCCCCTCCCCTCCCCTTCCCTTCCCTCCCCTCCCCTCTTCTCTCTCTACCCCCTCTACTGTAAATCATTTCTTCCACTTGTATTATTCTTCTCTTACCCCTCCTTTCCTCTTATATGTAATTTTGTATAACCCTGAGGATCAACTTCCATTTTCATGCAATTTCCCTTCTCTCTCCCTTTCCCTCCCACCTCTCATCCCTGTTTAATGTTAATCTTCTTCTCTAGCTCTTCGTCCCTACCCTGTCCTTAGTTATCCGATTTTGTTCTTGATCACCTATATGACTGAAGTAGTGGCTGCCTTTTCCAAGATGTCTCATATTTGGAATATTCCAGTGTGAAATCTTTTCAGGTGGGCCTCTTTCAGTTAGCATTATGTACTTAAGGTTCATTCATGTCTTTTGTACCTTGATCATTCATTTCTTCTTATTGTTAAATAATATTACATTGTGAAATATACCACATTTTGTTTATCCATGCACCTGTTGAATGAGATCTTGTTTCGTCCCATGTTTTTTGGTGATTATAAATGAAGCCGCTATAAATTTTTGCATGTAGGTTTTTGTACGGACATAAGTTTTCAAACCAATTCAGTAAATACTTAGGTGCGTAGTGTGCTGGATTGTGTTGTGAAACTATATTTGTAAGAAACTGCCAAACTCTCTTCCAAAGTGACTATATCATTTTGCATTCCTACTTGCATTTAAAGAGAGTTTCTGTTGTTCCACATGCTGTCAGCATTTGGTATTTTCAGATTTTTGAATTTTGGTTATTCTGATAAATATACAAATATATCATTGTTATAATTTTTAGTTCTGTAATAACACAATGTGAAGCATCTTTTCATATGCTTATTTTCCATTTGTACATCTTCTTTCATGAACTATTTAAATTTTTTGCCCATTTTTAATTGTTTATGTACTTATGGTTGAGTCTTAAGAGTGCTTTGTATATTTTTGGAACATTTCTTATCAGCTATATGGTTTGCAAATATCTCCTCCTAGTCTATGCATTGTCTCTTTATTCTTTTAACTTTATTTTTTTGAGAGAAAAAATTCTTCATTTTATTAAAGTTAAACTATAGATTGTGCTTTTTTGTTGTATTTATAAACACATAATTTTTATGTTAACATAGTTTTGCATTTTACACTTAAATGTCAGTGATTCATTTTTAGTTATTTTTTGTGAAAAACGTCTATGTTTGGTTCATTTAATTTACTATGGACATCCTAAAATTGTTCTAGCACCATTTATTGAAAAATTATTCTTTCTCCACTGAATTGTCCTTTACTTCTTTGTCAAAGATCATTTGAATATATTTACATGGGTCTCTTTCTCAAGCTCTCTATTCTGCTTCATTGATCTGTGTCTGTTCTCTTGCTAAACCATGCTGTATAGATTCCTATAGCTTTGTATTATGCCCTGAAACAAGTAATGTGAGCCTTCACACTTTGCCTTCTTCAATACTGTATTGTCTATTTTGAGTCTTTATGTTTCCATTTAAGGTTAGGATTATTTTGTACCAACTATAGAATAGCTAGTTGGGATTTAAATTGAAATTGTGTTGAATCTATAAATCAATTGGGGAATGATTGACATCTTAATATTGTATGTTTAAATCAGTGACATGAAATACTCTTTGATCATCTTTGAGTCTTTTGTTAATGTTTTGTAATAATTTGCATGTAGATATTATGTATTTAATTTTTGAAAGTTCCAGGGCATTTTTTACTTCAAATATTTCTTATGCTCAATTTTATTCTTTTTATCCTTTATTGTTTAAAGTGTATCTATAGTTCTTAGATGCTCCATCCTAGTTTTCATTTTTTTTCTCGTTGCAATTTATTTTTTAATTTTTAAAAATTTTTATTTTTTAATTGTTGATGGACCTTTATTTTATTTATTTATATGTGGTGCTGAAAATTGAACCCAGTACCTCACACATACTAGGCAGGTGCTCTACCACTGAGCCACAACCCCAGTACCTCTTTGCATTTTAGTTTAAGCAGTTTTCTATTGAACTTTTCTCAAGCTCAGTGATTCTTTTTCTTGGCTGTATTCCATGTACTGATGGACCCATCAATGGCGTTCTTCATTTCTCATAGAAAAATGGATGTGTCACATTCAGTATTTTTTTGTTCCTAGAATTTCCTTTTGATTTTCAGACTCTGCCTCTCTGCTTGCATTGTCCATTTGTTATTGCATGTTGCTTACTTTCCCATTAGTTACCTAAACCATTTGTCATGATTATTTTACATTTTCTATCTCAGAATTCCAACATCTGTGTTTGGTTCTGATCCTTCATTTTAATTTTTCTTGCCTTTTGTTGTGCCTTGTAATTTTTTTGTTGTTGTTGAAAGCTGAAGAATATGTGTTATTAAACTTTAGAAACTGACATTGAGGCCTTTTGTGTGAATGTTCCTATTAACTTGGCTAGGAGTTGGGTTGTATTCAATATTTGCTTTTAGCTATAGGTACCAGAAGTTTCAGATTCCTCTTTTGTCTTGATTTTTGTTTACGTTTGTTGAATGTTTTTTATTTTTAAAAACTTGTTCTAATTAGTTAAACATGACAGTAGAATGCATTTTGACACATTGTACACGAATGGAACTTCTCATTCCTCTGGCTGTACATGGAACAGAGTCACACTGGTCATGCAATCATACATGTATGTAGGGTAATATTGTCTATCTCATTCCACCATCAATCCCACCCCCACACTTCCCCTCTCCTCCTCCCACTCCCCTCTGCCCAATCTAAAGTTACTCCATTCTTCCCTACCTTTTCCTTCCCACCCCACTACCCCCAATATGGATCAGCATTCCCTTATCAGAGAAAACATATTCACCCTTTGGCTTTTTGGGTTTGGCTTATTTCACTTAACATGATATTCTCCAGGTCCATTGATTTACCTGCAAATGCCATAATTTCATTCTTCTTCAAGGCTGAATAATATTCTATTGTATATATATATATATATATATATATATATATATACATACATACATACACATACCACATTTAAATTTGTTGAATTTTTTTTAAGTTTTAAATTGACTCATAAAAATTGTACATATTTATGTACATATTTACTACATGATGTTTCAGTACTGTAAACTATGTCACATTCAAATCAGAGTAAACATTTCTATCTATTCAAACCTTTATTATTTCTTTGTTATAAAAACATTCAAAATCACTTCTTGTGGCTTTCTTGGTATAAGTGACACATTATCATTACCTATAATCACTCTATTTACTGAATATCAGAACTTTCTCCTGTCTTATTGTAACTTGGTTCCTATTATAGGGTCCTCATTTTCTTCTTGTGGTGTCTCCTCTTGATTTGGGGCTTCTCTGAGAATTCCTCAGTGAGTGTCTGTATCTTCTTTCTCTATGATTATCATGGAACACTGTTGGTAAGGAGAGGCGAAATGTGGCCTGTAGACTTAACACTTAAGTCTCACTTCAGTCTCCGGTACCATAGGTAAATAAATTTTTTATCCTTGGTGATTTAGTCTATTGCTTTCATAAGTAGTATTTTGCAAAAACAAAACAAACCACAAAAATGAAGAAGACAGTTGGACACCTGAATGAATTATAATATGGACATCTGCTTAACTGCTCCCCAGTTCAAGAAATGGAACAGTACAGCCACTTTAGAAGTTTCTTATGTGTGCCTCTTTATTTAATCATAGCAATTCAGCTTCTTCAAAAAAAAATCATCATTTTGACTTTTATAATTATTTTCTGCTTACTTTATAATTTTACAATTTGTGCATCCCAAGAGATTTTGTTTTATACTTTGTGATTATTAATAAGGTTGAGTGCCTTTTCATACAATTATCTTACATATTTTTTTTTAAAGAGAGGGAGAGGGAGAGAGAGAGAGAGCGAGATAATTTTAATATTTATTTTTTAGTTTTCGGTGGACACAACATCTTTGTTTGTATGTTGTGCTGAGGATCGAACCCAGGCCGCACACATGCCAGGCGAGTGCGCTACCACTTGAGCCACATCCCCGGCCCTTATCTTACATATTGTTTTGTAAAATGCTTGTTTATATTCTTTCCCCATTTATCTATTTGGTTGCCTTTTTAAAACTTACAGCAGGTATAGAAGCTATGTTCTACAATTCTTTGTATGTATTCCAGGTGCCAATCCTTTGTTGATTATTTGTAACTTCTCTCACTCTTTGGTTTGTTTGTTTTGCGAGTTTCTCTCTCTCTCTCTCTCTCTAATTTTTTTTAAATTGTTGTAGATGGACAGCATGCCTTTATTTTATTTATTTATTTTTTTAATATGGTGCTGAGGATCAAACCCAGTGCCTCATATATTCTAGGTAAGCGCTCTGCCACTGAGCTACAGCCCTAGCCCTGTTTTGTTCTCTTAAAACTATCTGTTGACTAACAAAATTTATTTACATAGTCAGATTTATAAGCCTTTCCCATTTCATTTTACTATTATTGGCTCTTTGCATTTCTAATTTCTATATAAACTTCAGAGTAGGTTGGTCAGAGCCTATCCCCTACAAGAAAAAATAAAAACATAAATATTAATACTTTTTTAAAGTACTGTTTTATTATCATAGTAACAAATACAGAATTAAGTAATGCACAACATAAAACCAGCCCACTGAGCAATTCCTATTCCACACTTGACCGTTAACTGCTGAAGATATTTATTTTAAGGGGTTTCACAGTCCTGACACCTTTAATCATTTCACAACAAAGTCGATTGGCATATAAAGTAAAATATTATCTTGTAGCCAACTTGTCCATTTTATATCTACAAGATGACTAGTCTAAAAACTGAAATATCAGTGTTCCCTTCCAAGAACAAAAAGTATGTATTCTTAGAGGACTTCACATAAATGTCCATGTGTTTAACCTATACAAAATTAAGCTTTTTAAACTTGTAGAACACAAGCAACTCAACCTAAATGTCTCAGTGTGTTCTTTTCTGCAAAATTCTGTCTACTATGGAAAGATAAATTACAAAAATATAAAATTTTAGGGCATAAGACTAAATAAGTAGTATCTGTTATAGAGATACCTATTCTTTACCAATTCCCATCCTTCCCTGCCCCTTCAAAATCATAAGCAGCTTTCTTTTGTGACAGATAATGTGAAAATCCAATATATATAGCACATCTCTTGGTCCACTGACTGGCTATTCTATCATATTCTGAGTAAGATTATAGTTTGTAAGAAAGGAGCAGATGAAAAGGAGGACTTTAGAAATGATTAGTGTTAGACTCCAGTTGTGTCTTAATATGTTCAGGCAAATAACTTTTCGACCCCAGATTAAATATTAGAGAGGTGGGTTATTATATAAAATGTAGCCCTTGGAGACTTGAAGGGATACTCTGGTATAAAGTGACATCAGGAAGGAGTATACCACCCTCATACATGGATCCTGGGGCCCTGGAATGGTGATCTCCTTCATAGATGTTATTTCCTTTGGGACAGCACAACTCTTAGGTAGACTATCTAAAGTGATCTCTGTCAGTTCCTTCTAAGCCCTCTTGGTGCTGTTGGAAGGGAAGTTTGGAGTTTTTCTCATGTTGAATTGACTCTTTCTTGGAGATGTTTGTTTCTGGCTTGGTTTGCTGTTAGAAAGATGAAGATGAGGAGCTGGTGCTGGTCCTCGAGTTGTTATCCATCATGGCAATCCGTTCCCTTCCCACCCTGGAGATATTTATCTCTTTGTGTCTGACTCCTCGATGGCTAGAGTTGGGCCTAAGTAAGATTTTGATTGGCAATGAGTTTCATCACTAGATGAAAAGTCATTTTATATTCTTTCATTGCTTGGAAGATTTTGGGTAAAATTGGAGTTGTAGAACCTACCAGTAAAGCCACCGGAGTCTAAACCTTTCTATAAGGGAAAGTTTTTATTTCATTTATTTAATAGATAAAGAAGCTCTTGACATATCATGTTTCATACATTAGATTCAAGTTGGTTATGAACTCCCATTTTTACCCCAAATACAGATTGCAGAATCACATCTGTTACACATCCACATTTTTACATAATGCCCTATTAGTAACTGTTGTATTCTGCTACCTTTCCTATCCTCTACTATCCCCCCTCCCCTCCCCTCCCATCTTCTCTCTCTACCCCATCTACTGTATTTCATTTCTCTCTTTGTTTATTTTCCCATTCCCCTCACAACCTCTTATGTGTAATTTTGTATAACAATGAGGGTCTCCCTCCATTACCATGCAATTTCCCTTTTCTCTCCCTTTCCCTCCCACCTAGTGTATCTGTTTAATGTTGATCTTTTCTTCCTGCTCTTCCTCCCTGCTCTGTTCTTAGTTGTTCTCATTATATCAAAGAAGACATTTGGTATTTGTTTTTTAGGGATTGGCTAGCCTCACTAAGCATAACCTGCTCTAATGCCATCCATTTCCCTGCAAATTCCATGATTTTGTCATTTTTTAGTGCTGCGTAATATTCCATGGTGTATAAATGCCACATTTTTTTTATCCATTCATCTATTGAAGGGCATCTGGGTTGATTCCACAGTCTAGCAATTGTGAATTGTGCTGCTATGAACATCGATGTGGCAGTATCCCTGTAGTAGGCTCTTTTAAGGTCTTCAGGGAATAGTCCGAGAACAAGAGTGCAATCCAATTATGAATCTGTTCATGGATTAGTCCACTGACAAGGTTAGTTCCCACCTGCGAACACTGTTACACTGGGGACCACACCTTAAACACATGAGCCTTTCATTACAGATCCAAACCAGAACCCATTTCAACACATAACCTATGTTAAAATTATTATTAAGCTGGGTTACATTCCTTTCCTCACACAAAGTCTTTGAAGCCTGGTGATCATATCACACTTGCAGCACATCTTGATCTGCTTCAGTTCAAGGGCTCAGTGGCTGTGTGGGGCTCCGGGCTACCCTGGGGAATAGGGCAGATGTAGACAGTGACCGCTTTCGGCTGATTGACTCTTTTCTACACTCCATGCTGAACAACCTTTTAAAAGTGTCCTTTCTCAGGGTCCAACATAGTTGATTAGCTTTTGATATAGTGTGGTTACAATCATTTTGAACATCACTCTTCTTGACAGAACTTGGAGGTTTCCCAGTCTCTAGCCACAGTTGACAATGTCTTGATCACCGCAGAGGACAACAAATCACTCTGTCAGTCTTTGTCTCTCTGACTCTTTCTGCCTTTGCTTTTTCCCTCCCACTCATTTTTTTTTAAGAATAAAAATTGATTAATTTTTTTCTGGTTAAAAATAAACACACACACACACATTTTAAAGAATCAGGCACTCAAATGGAACAAATACAAATCAACTGTAGCTTATTCCATGAAGATAACCATCAGTAGTGTTCATGTAGCTCTTCCTTTGGTGTCCCAAACATACGTTTATGAAAAAAAGGTTGATATAATATGTGCTATTGTCGAGGCACCCTGAACAGGGGTTGAGCATGCCCCCTTAGCCTTGAGTAATAGGGGTGTGGAACTGGAATCAAATGCAGTATGAAGCAATGGGCCTTCCCTTCCCTCAGCAAGGAAGTGCAGCTCTGGGATTGGGCATCACCCAATGGGACTGGGCTGCACCCCCCTGTTTGTTGTAACACTATCCCTTGCCTTATTTGGGTGGAATATTCTATTAAATGTCTTTCCCCTAATAAAAACAGGGGTTAGGGGTGCACTCGCTCTCTTGTCTCTTGGCTGCCTTTCTTCTTTTGCCCTCCAGCACAGGAGCTGACCCCTGAAGTCGCAGAGCCATCCCTGACCCCTGAAAAAGGTATTTTGTGTTTGTGTGGTCTTTTCATTGCCAGCCCAATTCCCGTGTAGTGACCCTGAATCCGTGGCTGTGCAGGACGTGGGCGACATGCTATTTTACTTAGCGTGCTAAAATTATGTATTATGGATATATACTTATTAAAAATATGGATTGAGGGAGGAGAGGAGGTTAAGGGGAGGTGCTGGTGAATGAAATTGATCAAAATATGTGCATGTCTAAATACATTGCAACAAATCCCACTTTTGTGTAAACTCCTAATAAACCAACAATAAATAAATAAAAATATATATTGAACTCCAAAAAAAAAAAAAATAGATAAAGAAGGAATTAAGGGCTGGGGTTGTAGTTCAGCAGTATAGCGCTCGCCTAGCACATGTGAGGCCCTGGGTTTGATCCTCAGCACACATATAAATAAATAAAATGAAGGTATTGTGTCCAACTACAGCTAAAAAATAAATATATTTTTAAAAAGAAGCAATTAAACTTTTCTTCCTTTTCCAGTCAGTATATTTTTTAGGTATTTATACATTCTGTCTAATTTTTAAAACAATGTTCCTCATAATGTTCTTTATAATAGCCTATGAACATTTTTACTGTCCACAGAATCTGGAATGATTTCCTATTTTTCTCTTCTGGATTTGGTGGATATCAGTCTTTTCAGTGTATCAGCTTTTTGCTTTGGTTATGATCTTTTCTGTTGTTTCCTTATTATTTCACTAACTCTTATTATTTTCTTTCTTCTGCTGGCCCCCCATTACCTCCAGTTTCTTCAGATGAATGTTTACCTTATTACCTTTTGGGCCCTTTTTTCCTAATAGAAATATTTAAGGCCATAAATTTTCCTCAAAATGCTTTAGTTGTATTCTACACAAACTATGATATGTACTATTTTCCTCATAAAGTTTTTTTTTTCTAATATTATTTCCCATTTGATCCATTGGTTGTTTAAAAGCATCATTTTTTTTCTTGGTCTCAGAGATTTAACCCAGGGGTGCTTCACAATTGAGCCATATCCACAGCCTTTTTATTTTTGAGGCAGGGTCTCGCTAAATTGCTTAGGGCTTTTCTAAATTGCTGATGCAGGCCTCGAACTTGTGATCCTCTTGTGTCAGCCTCCTGAATAGGATGATAGGTATGCACTGCTACACCTGGCATAAGCATAATTTTTTAAATGTTCAAAATCACAATGAATTTTTTAAAAATATATTTTTTGTAGATGGACACTACACAATGACTTTTTTTTTTTTTTTTTTTTTAATGTGGTGCTGAGAATCTAACCCGGGTCCTGCCCATGCTAGGCGAGTGCTCTACCGCTAAGCCACAATCTCAACCCAAAATCACAATGAATTTTCAGTTATCTTTTTGTGATTGATTTATTACTTAATTACTTTGCAGAGCATACTGTTAAGTTTTATATTTCTAACATTTATTAATTTCTATTTTATGGTTAGTTTCTGATAATGAGCTGTGTATTTTTATTTTTATTTTATTTTTTGGTACTGGGAATTGAACCCAGGAGTGCTTAACCACTGAACCACATCCCCAGCCTGTTTTATGTTTTATTTTGAGACAGGGTCTCACTAGGTTGCTTAGGGCCTCTCTACGTTGCTGAGGCTGGCTTTGAACTTATAATTCTCCTTCCTCAGCCTCCCAAGCTGCTGGGATTACAGGTATATGTGACTGTGCCTGGCAATTTAGGTATGTTTTTTATTTACCTATTAAGTCAAGTTTGTAATTATGTTATTCAAATATTCTACACTAAATTTTATATCATTTTCATATCTATTTTAATTTCTAGTATGTTAAATTTTTCCATTCTGATTGTGAATATGCTTCCCTTGTAGAGCTGTCAGTTTTTTCCTTATATATATGAGGTATGTCCTTAGGAACATATAAACTTAGAAATTTTATATTACTAAGTGATCTTTATCTCTAATCATGTTTCTTACCTCTTGTCTGATATTTATGTAGCTATGCCAGATTTTTTTTGGTATTCATTTTCATGAAAAATGTTTACTATTCTTTTACTATTAACCTTTCCACATCTTTGTTTTAGCTATCTTTCATAAACATGATTAAGTCTTTAAATCTATCTTTATATTGCAACTGGATCATTTTATAATTTATACCTTTTAGTTTAAAGCTAGCATGTCATTGGCCTTTTTATTGTTCTACATATGATCATTTTTTTCTCATTTCCTGCCTTCTTTTGGATTGATTTTGGATTCTTTATTCTTTTAATGTTTATCTGAGAAATCACAAGGACCTTAGAACAGGATCTCCATTTAGAAGCTCCTTCTCAACTTATGTGCCATTGTGGTTCTATATTTTAATAGTATATGAGTGTAAATACACACACACACACACACACACACACACACACTTAATAAGACACACTAGTTGTTTGCTTAGTTGGGTCTTGTGTAGATTGGCCTATATATCTGCCCATTTTTTCTTTTCATTGCCCTTCGTTCCTTTTATCAATTTTTTTTTCTGACAGAAGAATAATCTTCAGAATTTCTTTTAAAAATTTGCCCCACTTTTACCGTTTTTTGGGGGGACACTATTATATATTTTTAGATTTAGATAATTAAGGTAAAATAAAAAGTCAATTTCATGAGTTTAGACACATATATTATGCCTGTGTAGCCACAACTTTAAAAAATATATGAAAGATAGAAAAGAGAACATTTCCTTCCCTCCAGATAATTCCCTACTTCCTTTTCCATTCAGTTTCCCTTCTCCCTATCACTTTGCACGTATTACCATTGATTAATTTTGCCTATGTGTGCATGTTACATATAGACAGTCCTCCCTTTACATGATTTCTTATACACATAAATTTAATTAATAGGTCTTAATTAAATAATACAGTTCAGATTTTGGTTACTGGAGTATATTAACTGTTGAGTAACTTGTTTGATTTTCTCTGCTGGTGAAGAACGAACTCTAGTGTTTCAAAGCAAGACTCATTTTCAGTGTTTCTATTCTGTTCCAGTGAGCCCTGCTTTCTAAGTAGTTATGTTGTTACAGATAAGCCAATTCTTAAAAGCTGGAGTGTTTTTTAGAATTCCTCCCAGAGATAGTTTTTAAAATGTCTTATCTGCACCTTTGCATCTAACATTCTTAGGTTCAAGATACTAGAATTTCCCATATAGTTGAACAAATGATAGAGAGATCTATAAGAAGAAAATTAGTCTCTATGTCCAGTGACTATGACTGGTTCAGTTTGATTTTGGGGAATGAGGAATAAAATGAACATCTATGGCAGAATTCTGATTTTCTTATTTGTTTGCTTGTATTGCCAAAACCACATAAAACCTTAGCATCTTAGTTATCTTAAGCATATAATACAATAATACTAACTGTAAGCATGTTGTTTTACAATAAAATATAACTTTTTTATGTTGAAAACTGAAATTCTTTTTCCATTAACCAATTCCCCATTTCCCCTTCCCCCTGGAAATCTGCCATTCTACTTTCTGTTCTTAAGAGTTTGACTATTTTAGGTACCTCATATAAGTAGAATCATGCATTATTTCCATTTCTGTGACTGGCTTATTTCATTTAGCATAATAACTTCAGAGTTCATCCATGTTAGACACCATAACACAGAATTTCCTTTCTTGTAAAGGCTGAATAATTGTCTACCGTGTATACCGCATTCTCTTTATGCATTCACCCATTGTTGGCTTGTTTCCACCTCTTGGCTATTTTGTATAGTGCTGCAGTAAACATGGGTGTGCACATATCTCTGAGATCTAAAGAACCTGGTTTTGGATATCAGCTACCTAGACTGCACATAGGAATTGTTTTTTTGTTTTTTATGTACCAGGGATTGAAACCAGGGACACTTAACCACTGAGGCACATCCTATGTCCCACCCCTTTTTTATTTTGAGACAGGGTGTTTTTTTTTTTTAGTTGTAGACACAATACCTTTATTTTATTTATTTATTTTTATGTGATGCTGAGGATCGAACCCAGTGCCTTGCACATACTAGGTGAACGCTCTACCACTGAGCCACAACCCCAGCCCCTTGAGACACGGTGTTTCTAAATTGCTTAGGGCCTTGCTAACTTGGTAAGGCTGGCTTTGAACTTGTGATTCCTTGTTTCAGCCTCCTGTGCCACTGAGATTACAGGCAAGAGTTGGTTTTTAAGCCCCAAATAGGGCTTAAAACTGCATATTCAGTAATTTACACTAGAGTCCCTTTAGGCTTTGGTAAAAGCCATTTCTAAATATATTCTGGACAATTCTTAAAAATCTGTTTTATGACATTGCAAGATTCTGCAATACAAACTATCAGCATAATTTTTAAGGTTTGTTTTTCTTGAATGCCTGGTTTATGATTAGTGATTTATTGATCTGGATTTGATAATTTATGATTATGCATGTAGTTTTCCATTTTCTTCTTTCTTATTAGGTGGTTCCCAGTGTTTGACAGAGATCTTATGGTTATTTGGGGGAATATTTGGTTGTAATGTAGTATAACAGCTTAAAATGGCCATAATGTATACTGGGATGTTTTATCTGTGTATGGTGGATGAAGAGGCCCTGACACTGTCAAAACTTCTGTCATCTTTTGTCTCACATATACCTCCTTTGTCAGTTTCTCACCTTTTGTTCCTATAGGTAAAGCAGTACCAGGAGGCTTTTCTTAGCAACTCGGACTGCAGAGTGGAATCAGATGAGGAACTTAGACAAAAAAAAAAAACAAAACACTTTTTTTTTTTTTGATTCCCACTGCCAAAGATTTGTATTTAATTGGTTTATTTGTGTGGCCTGGGTCTGGGAATTTGTTAGTTTGTTTTAGTGCTTTAAAATAATTTCATAGTTTAAAGAAAGTTACAAAAATACAGAGAAGTCCAGAAGCTGGGCATGTAGCTCCCAGAGAGGGGAAAAAACCAGATTAGAGGAAATTACTCATTTTAGAGCACGGGTTAAAAAAAAAAAAAATCCAAACGGTTATGAGATGGAAAGATTTCCCAGGTCCTTAATTGTCTTTTCAGCTTTGTCTGTCTTTAACGTGTTCATTGAGTTGTATTATTTTTAAAATTGTAATGATATTAGTATAATTTCATGAAGCTTTCTGGTTATTTTTCAAATCTGTTTTTTCTTTTTATTCTATTTTTATGTCTTTGTATTTAAACATGTCTGCTTTTAAGTTTCTATTTGGTAGTGCTATATTCTGTAGTTCTTGGGGATCTAATTTAGTTTGTGTTTTTGGACTCTTACTAAGGTTGTATTTTTTTTAAAAAAATATGTTTTTTATTAGTGCATCACAATTATACTTATGGGATTCATTTTTACATCCTTATGCATACACACAATATAATTTGGTTACTTTCATTCACCAATAGGTTGTATGGTTTATTAATACAGTAAGAATTGGTAATTTTGAATTTTGTATCCATTTTTAGTAGGACTTTTTCTGGGCTTTAAATTCTGTGCGTGTCTCAGAGAGGTTTTGCTGAGTGTCTCAGGTTTATATGACCAACCTAGAAACAACTTCTATTTTGAGATCTTATCTTGGGTTTAAGAAGAATGGGGTTCTAGCTAGAATAGCTTATATTCCATATTTGTACAATTATATCAAAATGAATTATTCTATTATGTATAACTAAAAAGAACCAATTAAAAAAAAAAAAGGATCCCCAGGGGAAATTCCTTGTTATTATTTCCCAGTGCCTAGCAACAATTGGCAAGGTCTCAGGTCTGACTTTCCCACTAATGGTTTAATCCTCAGTGGCTTTATGTGAGATTTCTTAGTTTATTCTTTGTGTTGCAGACATCTCTGTGCCCTCATGTTCTGTTTCTGAATTAAAACACCAGACTGTAGGCTATTGAGACAGACAAACCCTGGCTATAACTAGTATAAGTTTTATTATATTATTTACAAATTCTTTGAAGTTTTGCTGTACATTTAAAGGATACTTCGTATATTCAATATCTCTGAGTATTTTGTGGTGAAAGGGCTTTAAGATTATTATCTAGTCTTCTATATTTACAAAAGTTAAAAAGTCTTATACTTAAATGTTGACTATGAACTGCAGGGCCATTTCCTACTTAGTTCACCAAAGATTAGTCAGCACCTGTTGCTTGGTCCATACCAGCCACTTAGTAAATGCTTATAAAATGAATGAAATTTAGTTATAAAACTGAGAACCTGGAATGAAACTATGCTTGGTAATAGAGGTGCAGTTAAGTAAATAAATGGTCATGTTTGCTTAAACGTAATTGACTATTACTCACATAATATTTTTCAGTCAGAAAATACTGATTTGGAGGGCTTTATTACAAAACTTAAAAATTTATAAAAGAGAAAGTTTTGGTAAAAAAAAATCAGAGTTCAATTTTGAATTAATAGTATGGTACCAAAAATGTACCAAATATTAGTGAATATCAATAAAATCATAATAGCTTACATTTGAGTGGTGGATTGATGATCCCTTTTTTACCCTTTATTTTCCATACTTCTTATCATGTGATTTTATTTTTTTAAAAAAATATATTAGCAGGGCACAATGGCACATGCCTGTAATCCCAGTAGCTCAGGAGGCTGAGGCAGGAAGGATCATGAGTTCAAAGCCAACCTCAGCAATTTAGTGAGGCCCTAAGCAACTCTGTAAGACCCTACCTCAAAATAAAAAAGTAAAAAGGGCTGGGGATGTGGCTTGGTGGTTAAACACCCCTGGGTTCAATCCCCATACCAAAAAAAAAAAGGCATTCTTAATTTTTTTATATTTAAATACACTAAAAGTTGACAAAACTTAAAAATTTCAGAATTAGTTTTATTATTAAAATATTTGCAGACTTTTATATGAAAACACAGAAAAAGATCTTTCTGATACTCAGCGACATCTTGCTAAGAAAAAATATGAACTACAGCTTACTCAGGAGAAAATTATGTGCTTGGATGAAAAAATTGGTGAGTTTTTTTTTCGTTACTTGTAGTTTTTTCTTAAGTCTCATAGAAAAATGTGTTCTGTCTAGTTATAAACTAGATAAACTTGGAAATGGATCCTTAATCTAAAAGTTTATGAATCAAAAATAATGAAAATTCATTTTTATTTGATAGTAAGATTATTTTTACTTAGATTTAGGATCATATTTAGTTATGACTTAAAATTGTCAGTGAAGAAATAGCTAGACAAAATAGTTACATTCTTAAAATTTATGATGTTAAATTTTAAATTTACAGTTTCAATATGATGCAGCTTGCTCATAGCTGTTGTAATGAAATAGTGTATGCATGTGTGTATATAAATATATACATATCTATAGACATAAAACTTTTGGTGGAAAGTATACATATGTTTGGCTATGTCTAAGATATCACTTGGGTTTATAATGAAAATGACATTTATAAAATCTATGTGTTTTTTTTACCAGTGATCTGTACAAAAGTATGGTCATAACTTAAATCTTCTTAGAAATATACAGCAGATTTTTTTCAGGGCTTTAAAAGAGCCTATTTTTAAGCTGAGGAAAAAAAATTAACATTTGCTATTATGTAGTTGAATAAATGTCTGGCATGAACAATTAGGTAGAATTTCTGTTAATTGAAACAAGAAATATTAAAAGAGGAATATAAAAGGGAATGCTGAAGGAGAACTCATTTTTTGATGTTTTGAGTCCAAGTAAAGATGTAAAGTAAGAAGTTGGATATATGAGTTTGTATCTCAGAAGACAAATCTAAGCTAACAATATATATTTGGGATACGTCAACCTATAAATTATATTTTAAAACCATAAGATCACATAGGAAGAATATAGAGAAAGAGGAGATGATGATCCAGGACAGAATAAGAAGAAGCCAAAGAAGTAGGAAGAAAACCCAGAAGTGAGTGTTATTTTGAAACGCAAGAGAACCAAGGATTTTTAAAAGGGAGGGTATGATCACTTGTCAGGTACTTTTAAGTAATGAAACAAGATGAGGATAAAAATGTGTTTATAGGATTTGTCACATTGGAGTTTTAAAGTTTAAATAGTCTCGCGTGTGGGTTTAGAAATGGGAAGTGAAGTACAGATGGAAAAGATTAGAAAAGTCTCTCAAGAAGTTTGACTATTGAAAGATAGCAGAAAAATAAGGTGGTAGATTGTGTGGATATGAAGTTGAGGATTTTTTTAAGCTAACAGATATAAGAGCTTTTTAAGAAATTGATTGATAGATTGGAAGTGGTAATGAACTCAGATATCGGAACACCCAAAACATGTGGGTTGCCTTAAAGGAAGCACTGCCTGCAAAAAAAGACATGATGCATTTTCAAATACTATGTGACATATGACAGTACCTCCCTTGACACTGAACCCAAATGAACCTTGGTAGGGTTTAACTTGACGGGCAGTATCTAGAGGTCTGGTCTAGCAGAGATCTTCTTGTAGAGCTCTAGACCTGTGGTTTTCAAATTTTGGTGTATGTCCTAATCACCCAGTAGATAAAGATCACTAGAGCCAGACTCCCTAAAGTAGTAAGGACCAGAACTCTTGTATCTTAACCAATTTCCCTAGGCAATTCTGAAACCCTAGGACCTCTTCTCTAGACCAGTGGTTCTCAGCCCTTTTATTGTGCATTAGAATCACTGTGGGACATGGGGAGAAGTATGCTTGTTAAAACATAATTTGCTGTGCCTACTCCCAGGATTTCTGATTCAGTAGGTCTTGGGTGGGGACGTGAGAGTTTTCACTTCACAGATGATGCTGATGGTACTGGTTGAAAAACCAGTTTCAAAGTCTTTGTTCTATAGCAATCCTTTAGCCAGTCAACATTGCCATTGCCCCGCCAGTTCTCACAAATAGAATTATACTTTCTTGGATGATATGTTCCCTTGGAATATTAGAAAAATCATAAAAAATAAGAATATTGCAAGATATTTGACTCTAATAATGACTTAGTTGAATAGTTTATTAATACTTATTACCTACCAATTTTATATGCAACAGTCATTCTAGTCTGTGGAGGGAAAGGAGGTGACATTAAGGGTGGCAGAAACTACAGGTTATTTTGATATTACACCTATTGCATTCATCCACCCTCTTCTTTCCCACCACCCAGCTTTCCTTCACTATTCTAATTCAAAGGTATTATGTTTTTATGTTTATGAGCCATTTAGAATTTCTTGATGGATTGTATTTTATAATCACTAATAAAAAGAAACATTTTAATTTGGAATATTGTACTCTTATTTTTAATCATGGAATACAATATAGAGGAACTTTGAAAAGTATTTCAATCTGTTTGAACTGGAAAAAGATTTGTCTTGATTAAACCAACACCTTTATGATTACATATTTAGATAATTTTACAAGGCAGAGTATTGCACAGCGAGAAGAAATCAGCATTCTTGGTGCAACCCTCAATGATCTGGCTAAAGAAAAGGAATGCCTGCAAGCATGTTTGGATAAAAAATCTGAGAATATTGCATCCCTTGGAGAGAGTTTGGCCATGAAAGTATGTTCTGAGAACTGGGTGGACAAGGAATGTTTAAATGAAATATTTAAATATTAAACTGTAGTTTGCTTAAATCTGAATAAAGTAATAGGATTTTCCTCAAAGTTTTTTTCTAGAGAGCTAAAATTTAAAATCTGACTTTGAAATATTTTAAGATAGTCTTAGGAAATACATGAGCAAATTTACTAGGTAACATTTTAAATTGATTTTTCTATTATGAATTAGTGACTATTGTTCACTGACAATAACTAACTCAAATATCAAAATAAGGTAGTGAATCTGATTTCTTCTTAAAACCATTTTCAGGTAGTCTAGGAGGCAGTATGTTTGCTCCATTAAACTGCCCTTGTGGTATGAACTAGGAGTACCTTTTTATATCATCCTCAGCCTTTGAGAATAGATCATATGGTGCTGGTGCATAAAGCTGGATGATAATTCATCCCATATGTTTTTTAAAATTTTATTTTAATTTGTTATATATGAAAGCAGAATACATTACAATTCATATTACTCATATAGAGCACAATTTTTCATATCTCTGGTTGTATAAAAAGTAGAGTCATGACATTCATGTCTTCATACATGTACTTAGGGTAACGATGTCCATCTCATTCCACCGTCTTTCCTAACCCCGTGTTCCTTCCCTTCCCCTCTCCCCTTTGCCCTATCTAGAGTTCATCTAACCTCCCTTGCCCCCACCCCACCAATCACATTATGAATCAGCAGCCTTAAATCAGAGAAAACATTCAGTATTTGTTTTTTTGGGATTGGCTAACTTAGCATTATATTCTCCAACTCCATCCATTTACCTGCAAGTGCCATGATTTTATTCTCTTTTAATGGTGAATATTGCATATATTTTGCTCTTGTTGTTAAACAAAAAAGGTCATGCTTGAAGGCAGCTATTGGTTTTAGCTCATAAATTGTGAAGCCAGTTCCTAATCTGTTTTCCACATGTCTTAAGCAATAACAGCATCAGTAGAATAAGGTCTTCCCACATTCCAAGGAAATGGATTCATGAAAATTCATCTATCCCTCTACCCATTCTTCAAACATTTATTGACATGTACCTGATATTATGTTAAAACTGAGGGTTAATGAGCCTATAGTGGAGCCTAATACACAGAGAGATAAATATATTATTATGATTGACTTTGTTAAATGCCATAATGACACAAGAAAAATGTTTTATTGGAGTTTGACAGAAGTACATCTTAGACAGCCTGAGAATTGGGTTAGGGGAGGAGGAAGATCTAGGAAGTCTTCCAGGAAGTAACAGTGCCTGGGCTTCTCTGAAAAATAACTAGAAATTAGCCAGAAAAATATTTAGGGGACTAGGATAGTGATATAGACAGGTAGAGTAGCTTACTTCAAAGCTCAGTGGCTTTCAAGAGAGAGTGACATGAGACTTCCTGATATGGTCAGAGATAGGTATGGATGGGTATGGAAGGGCAAAAGATGAGATAGAATAGAAAAACAACTAATCTCAAAAATACATGTGATGCTGAGCAGGTATATGAAATGTTAGACTTTCATTCTTTAATATTGTTGTTGCTTCCAGTACTGGTTATTGAACCCAGGGGCACTCTACATCCCTAACCTTTTAATTTTTTTAAATATTGAGACAGGACCTCACTAAGTTGCTGAGACTGGCCTCAAAATTTCAACCCTCCTGCCTCTGCCTCCTGAGTCTCTGGGATTATAGGCATGTGCCACCATGCCAGCTTGCATCTTTATTTTAGAGCATTATTCTGGCAATATAAATCCATAAAAAGATATATTATGAGAAAATGAGAGTAGTGACAGGGACACTAGTTAAAAGAACAGGGGTGAGACCTGTATGAGGATAGTTGCAGTATCAGTGAGAATTAGATCTATGGAGGAAGTAAAATTAATAAGATGTGGTTTCTGCCATGAATAGTTCCTATAAATTAAGTAGGAAACACAGAAAACAGGGCAGATGTAGGTGAGGAAGATTATTCACATGCTGAGTTTAAATTGTCTTTGAGAAATGTAGATGAAATATGCATAGGCTCTTGGATTTTTAGGCTTGGAGAGAAAATTGATGTTAATAGATTGGGGATCATGAGTGTAAATGAAGTCTTCAACACATGAGCTAGTAAATACAGGTTTATTTGATGGGAAGTCTTAATCATTATTTTTGAATTTTTATGATTTTAAGTGGAATTTTGCTTCTCCTTATATTCAAAACATTTTTTTTGAATAGTTAAACATGACTTTTTAAAACACTAACGTTCAGAAACTAACATTTTTCAGAATCTTATTTCTCTAAGTCATATCTAATCTTTTATTTTTCTGACTGTACTGATGTTATCTTTACTTCACAAGGAATTCTGAGTGGCAAGTCCATTTCAAAATTAAGAACTTTATATAAAATTTTATAAAAGTAAGCATATTCATCCTCTAAATGGAAAATAATTTTTAAAGACAGTGTTAGAGAGTTAAATGAGAATGTTCCACATAATGACATTTCAGAACTGAACTAATAAATGTCATTCAGTGAAATAGGACTGTTCTAGTGAAATAGAACTGTTCTATAGTCTTATATGGAGATTACAGAAATTAGTTAATTTGGAAAAGTCTACCTTATAGTGAATACAGTGAAAAATTTTGGGTAATCATAGTTTTAAGAGATTTTCTAGTACTTACTACCAACTAATGTTAGAGAACTCAATAGCAACTTCAGATTTTTGAGTAATAAAAGCCAGAATATTTATATGAAGTTTTAGTTTTTCTTTTTTCTAATTATACTTAATGGCATTCTGTCCAGACATAATTTTAACAGTTAATAAGAATCTTTCTTCCTGGTTGGATGTTCAAGGAATACATTGAGGTTGTTCAAGGAATAGTAGATTGCTAATGTTGGTAGTTTTGAGGAATGGTGGTATTAGGGTATTAAAATCACTAAGAGAAAACCACAGAGTAAGAGGATGCATTTTTAAAATTCTATTCAGTAATTCTGTTATCCTGAATACTTTATAGTGTTCCTGGATCATCTTACTTTTAAGGTGAACATTTAGTGATAAAGGAAATTCCCTTTTAGGCTTGTCAGTATATTTCAAACTTAAAGATTTTATTTTATTTTTTCCCCAAATCCCAGCTGCTCAGGAGGCTGAAGAAGGAGGATCATGAAGTAATGACTTTCAAAAGCACTAGAAGTTCAATTAGATTTTTAGTATATATTTTTAAATGTATTAAATTTTATTTTAAAAAATATAAATACTCCATGCCATGTAAACAATATTTTGTTTGATTTATTTCCCTCTTGTGTTTTTTTCTTCTTAAAGGGATTTAATTGTTTTTGTTAATGGGTATTTTGACCATACTCCATACTTCATTTCTGCCAGATATAGACTCTTCACCATTCTATTAGAAGGCAGGAAGGGAAACTGAAGCTAAAAATACCCTGGCAAGGGGCACATGAATAAAAGAAGATAGTGCACACACAAGAAACTTACTCTTTAGAGACAAGACCAGAAGTGGTTGGGAGATATAGGTTTGCTTTCTCATCTTTTTTCTTGGTTGCTAAGGATTTAAAAATCCAAAGCAACGTGCTAGGCATTATTATTGAAAGAATAATTTTCCTACTTTTCTTTAAGGCTAATATTAGCTGTAAGTGTCTGTTTATAGTTAGATTATCTCAGGATCAATGAGAGTTGTAAAAGGAGACATGGGAATGGTACTAAAGGCATTAAGATGTTATAACCCTTTTTAGCCTTAACTGACTCCACAATTCTATTCCTTCACCACACCTTTAAGAAAAGGGGAGAATGTAAATGGTGCATTTTGTTATATCTTTGGTTTGGGCCCCCTTATGATCTCACACCTACATATTAAAAATGTACTTTTGTCAGTAATTTCATTGTAGTAGTTTTGTTAGATGATATTGCTGAGTAATGGAAACAATGTACTTGGTCAAAGTTATGAAGAACTAAATTTAGTTATACATGATTCATGCCTGTGGCTTTTATAACAAAGAATGTAAAGAGGTCAATCAGTCCCATTCATTATAAAACAAACCAATGTGACATCATTGGTTTGCCTCTAAAAACAGGGCGTTTATGGGTGTCTTGTCTTGTTAGGTGATTGCACAAATCTTAAAAGTACTTGATATATGAGCTCCTATTAATATACTAAAGTGTAGCTTTTACTTCAATGAACATAATCAGTTTTGCTTAGTGAAGTTATTCACACTGATATACTAGGCTTTAAAGTGTACAAGAGAGTAGAACATAAATATTCAAAACCAAATAGAAATCAAAAGGGAAGATTTTCAGTTTTGATAGAAATAACAATTTAAGATAATTTTAATTTGATATTTATATTATCTTTCAAGGAAAAGACCATTTCAGGCATGAAGAATATCATTGCTGAGATGGAACAGGCGTCAAGGTAAATCATTCACCAAAAATGTGAACACTTAGTGTACAAAGACAATGTTAAGCATAAGGTGATAACTCCTAAATGTTGGAAAGAGGCCTAACTCTGTCTGAGGAAGTAAAAGAAGGGATGATGTTTACCAAGTAAAATAAGGGGAAAGGCATTCAGATAGGAAAGAAAGCAAAAAGCCACAAGTCATGTTGTAAAGCCTCTTGAATTACAAGTAGATGGGCATTGTTGTAATTCGAAGTATAAGAGGAGAAGTGAAAGGAAGGAGAACAGACTGGAAAAGACCTGTGTTGAAGACAATTGATTCTTAATTTTATTCTTTGGGCAATAAGGAAACCATTGAAGAATTTTAAGCAAGAAGAATAGGTGATGGGAAACTGGGCCATAGGGTTTAGGGAACAGTGTGAACAGGGGGCTTGTTCTGGAGTACAGATGTGGTTGGGAAAATTTAAATGGGATTTCTTGGAGAGAAGGACTAGAGTGAGAAGAATCAGGATGCTAAGATTTGAGACCTGAAAAACATTAATTTTTAAGAGGGCAGAGGAAATAATTCACCAAGGAGGCTAAGCCATAACAGAGAAAGAGTGAAGGCTTTCCTATTCTTGAGTGTCACAAGTTTTCAAATATTTAACAGATCATTAACTATTATGTATATTTAGTACCTTTTCCATAGTGAAATGATGACAACAACATAGTTAAACTCTAATGAACTTTTTTTTTTGCAGTATTCTTGTAAATTTAAACATTTAAAACCTCTTCAAATGTTTTCATGCTAACTGTCCATCATCTGTCTTGTGAGAATGTATCAGTCCATTTCAGTAAAATGTCTCTTCTTACATGCTGTTTGATTTGTGGAATAGACAGTCTACCGAAGCCCTAATTATGTGTGAACAAGATATTTCCAGAATGCGTCGGCAATTGGATGAAACAAATGACGAGCTGGCTCAAATTGCTAGGGAAAGAGATATCTTGGCTCATGAGAGTGACAATCTCCAAGAACAATTTAACAAAGCCAAACAAGAAAACCAGGTATATTTGTTCCTAGAATCTTTTCCCCTAAGGAAAAAATACACATATATTTATTTCTTCTGAGGCACATCCCTTGTTTCATTTTGCAGAAAAGCTCAGCTATTGGAAGTAGCATTTTTAAAAAATTTATAAACAGAATATGCCATGTAATTTTTAAATGAAATTCTCAGACATGAAGTGTTAAATATTAAACAAAAGGAATAGGGACATAATAGATTTGTATTAAACCTTAGAAAGTACTTCCTTAATGAAGAATATATATTTGAGTAAACCAAAAAATGCGAATAAAAGCCATCAGAAACTTTAAAGAAAAAGATTTACTTAATGCACTGCATATTACTCTGTTTAAATGTGAGACCATGGACTATACCACATGTTTTGGTCCTCCTTAGCACTGTAAGTCTTTAGGAAAATTCCTTTTATAATTAGTCTTTTCTTTTATAATTCAGTTCAACCCACAGTTCTTATTTCCATTAGTATTATTTTAACTTGAACATTAAAGTTTCCATTATTTGGAAAGTTTCTTTCCCCCTCAAAATTCCCTGTTACCACTGTCAGTGTATTTAGTTTGCTTCAGAAGCACTTGTATTCTTTAGCTACCAAATAGTTATAATTTATATAAATAGCAATAAAGATGCAACACTTTGTCAATTGTAAGAAATTATCTGAGACATTATTTGAAAGTTAATGAATAATGAGATCCTAGAACAAAAAAAGGATATTATGTAAAAATGAAGGAAATTTGCATAAAATATGGACTTCAGTTAATATTATCAATATCGGCTCATTAACTGTAACAAAAGTACTAGTGTAAAATGCTAATAATAGAAGAACATGGGTGTTTAGGTATATGGGGCTGTATAAAATATTTCATAATATTTCTGTAAATCTAAAACTTGGAAAAATAAAGATTATTTTTATAAATGAATAAATAGCAGTACAACCCAAAAGATGTGAATCTATAAGGTCTACCTTTGTGTACTCTGTGTATACTAGAGCAAGTAAGCTAAAGCTAAAGATGGACATAATTTTTATTTATGAGAAACTAGAAATTTAGTTATATATATTTTTAATAAGAAATAGAAACTCATTAGAAAATTCTTTTTTTCTTATAAAAAGGTTTTTAAAAACTCCTATCTTTACTACCCATGGTTAGTCACTATAAACATTTGACATATTTTTTTACTGGCTTTTAGTGAAAATTAGTTCAAAATTAAACATTTTTATATTATTCATATACATACATATATATATATATATATATATATATATATATATATATATATATATTAAATGTAGCTGGGATTTAAAACCACACCACTTTGTGTCATCCTTTTTAAAAAAAAAAAAAAAACCTATGTGAGGAGCACTAGAGCCAAGTATTTTAGGTCTCACTTGGGGTTGAATCTCACTGCCAGGTTGTACAGTCATATAGTTTAACTTTTCTATATCTAATTTCATAATCCTTAAAGATGGATATTAAGTGAGAATATACCTGGAAAGTACTTACCATAGTGTCCAGCATATTACTCAATAAATTGTAGCTATTATTAGCTTACTGTAATAGAAGCATTTCCCTGTCTTGTTAAAACTTTATAAGCATTTTTATCATTAGGAGAAAATTGGTAATAATTTACATATGTTCCAGAGTACATTTTTTTTCTTTGTTTGGGTAGAATAGGGATCCGTCCATGGACTGCAGGTTAAGAACCAATATCGTAGAACATTTGGAAAATTGAGACCTTAACACATTTTATCATTTGATATTTTTTTAATAAGTCAGGATGTAACCTGATTTTTTCCACTTAATATACATAACATCTTCCTCTATTATTAAAATTACTCCAGACATTTCTCATAGATGCATAATATTCTACTGTGTTATTATACCACTGTGCAGATATACTACTATTTATAGCAACATTCACCAAATGTGAATAAATATGAAATTTTATTAGATTTTATCAAATTGAATCAAATCTTATGAGACTTCTTTTTATAAGCATTTTCAAATGTCTCTTTTTTTTTAAGAGAGAGAGAGAGAGAATTTTTTAATATTTATTTTTTAGTTATTGGCAGACACAACATCTCTGTTTGTATGTGGTGCTGAGGATCGAACCCGGGCCGCACGCATGCCAGGCGAGCACGCTACTGCTGAGCCACATCCCCAGCCCTCAAATGTCTCTTGATATCATCATATAGTGATTCATATGATTACATATGCAAATTTATGTTTGGAATAAGTAGTACGGTTCGTAATTGAAATTTCAAACTTTTACTAACTAGGTAGGCAAAATACTACTTTTTAAATTAGAAAATCTTTGACTATTAGTAAAGTTTAATTTTGTTAAACATTATCTACTTGTGCTTTCTGTTTGTGAATTGTCTATTTATATCCTTTGCCCATATGCTCCTGGGCTTTTGTGTTTCTTTGGTTTTTATATGAGTTTTACACATTAAGTATATTAACTTTTTATATACCTACTTGTTGCAAACTTTTAAATTTTCATTTTTGATGTTTTTTACATGTAGGAATTTTTATTTGTTGTATTCAAATCTCGATATCTTTTTTCCATAGGCACTGTCCAAAAAATTGAATGATACACATAATGAACTTAATGACATAAAACAGAAGGTCCAAGATACTAATTTGGAGGTTAACAAGCTAAAGAATATATTGAAGTCTGAAGTATGTATAGATTTTTTTCCTTTGCTCATGATTTTTAAGAGTTTTCACAAGAGTGAACTTAGTAATCAGTTGTATCAGAACAGGTGAATGAACTCTTTATCACATAGCTTATTTTAGTTTTGACAATGGTGAGTTAATTATAGATTTTAAAAGTTGCCAATGTCCAGAAAGGTGGCTCCAGAATATATGCCTTTTAGTTTGCTAAGTAAAAAACATTCTAGACTAAACAGAATCTTCCTAACTGGATGAAGGACAAAAGGCCAGAATTAACTTGGCCTCACTTCTATTTGAAAACAGTAGAGGTTTCTGTTACAAGCCTCTGACGGAAGTGGCTCTACCTGATTATGTAGCAGAACAGAATGGATCATCTTGTGATGGAGTCATTTGTTTCTTAGGACCAGAGGTCAGAAAACTAACTGCCCTTTGCATTTCTCTCATGTTAGCAACTGTTTGACGAGGTACATGTACCAGGTTTTTCCAAAGCACATACTCCATACTCAGCTATTATCTTTAGTATAATCCAGCAACTACAAAAAATATCAGCTGAGGCAGGTAGAATGTTGCAAGGAGCCCTGTGGATGGCCAGAGCTTGCCTTGGGTACTGGATGGGAAAGGCACCTTAGAAAGGGGGAATGGAGAGTTCCGAAGAGCAGTTTTGCTTCTTCTATAAAATTGCTTATCTTAGGCCCCACACAGCTTTTGTGAGGGTGGTTGGAAGGCAGAAGAAACATTGTACAGACTCCTTTTTTGCATATTACCTGGTCATAAAACTGAGTTTAATATTAAAAAATGGTTCCTGTCTTTGAGAAATACTAGATATTTTTGTAGCGACAGCACAGCCCCATCTAACTACGTGAAATTACGTGGCATTGTTAAGAGAATGACTTAGACAATTAAGTACACACAAAGTTAAAGAGGGAAAAGGTTGATGTGGGTAAACTCAGTTTATGTATGTTTTATTGTACCAGGTTCTTCCAAAGCACATATTCCTTACTCAGCTATCATCTTTAGTATGATCATGGAAAACATACAACAGGTTCCTACTGACACATTTGGAATATCTGAATCTTTTTTCTTTTTGATACTGGGGATTGAACCCAGGGGTACTTTACCACTGGGCTATACTGCCGGCTCTTTTAAATTTTTATTTTGAGGCAGGGTCTCACTAAGTTTCCTAGGCTGGTCTTGAACTTGAATCCTCCTGCCTCAGCCTCCTGAGTAGCTGAGATTACAAGCATGCAACATCACACCTAGCAGAATATCTGAATCTTGAAAGCCTATGAAGTAGTTTGCTGTACAGAACTATTTGAACAGACTTGGCAAAGATCTTTCATGTGAGGCCACAAGATGGCAATATTAACTGAATTTCAACACGTTTCTTACAATCAAGCAAACTTAATAATGAGAACATAAATCTGATATGAAAAGCTTATAAAGTAAGGATAAAGAGACAAGGCTGACAATGGAGATTTGTTTTTAAGAGATGGGAGAGATTACGGTGTATTTTATGTGAGAGAACGGGAAATAGCTGGTTGATGATGATTTGATTTGGAATTTACTAAAAGTTTCCTTATGGAAAGGATGACTACTTATTTCAGCATCCAATGTATGACACAAAATAAATATTCAGTGAATACTTGCTGAATAAAAGATTGGATAGTGTAGATGGAAAAAAAACTTAAAAACTATTACTTATTGCAATTTGGTTATTTTATTTAGCCCAGGATTTTTTTTTATAGAAAAATATGGTATTTATTAACAGGAGAGAAAGATATTTAGGAACTTTTTATTAATTACTGAATTATAACTGATTTTTTTAGAATGGGTTAGCCAAACCGTAATAGTAAGATTTTTTTAGAATGTATTTTTTTAAAAGATTTATTTTTTTAGTTGTAGTTGGACACAATACCTTTATTTTATTTATTTATTTTTATGTTGTGCTAAGGATCCAACCCAGGGCCCCGCAAGTGCTAAGCAAGAGCTCTACCGCTGAGCTACAACCACAGCCCAAGATTTGTTTTTTAAAATAGCCTAATTATGATTTTTCAGAATATTGTATTATTTGTGGAGCTGAATTTTTTCCTCTGGGAAAAAGGTCCTACTTCAGTTAATCCACTCATGATAGAATTTTGAAGATTTTAAAAGAAATGGTTCTATAGTATATGTTCAATTTATATGTGGAAGCATATTTATGAATAATGTTCCTTGGCAAAGCTTTGATATTTTACTTTTGAGCAATTAAGGGCAAATTACTAGAATAGCAGGCAAAGGTGAATTATAGTCCATGATCAAGAAAGTTAAGACTGGGGTTATGAATGAAAGGCAGGAGTCAGACAGGAAATGTTCTAAACCAAGAGAATTACAGAAGTCCACACTTAAGATATATAAGAATTCAGAAGCTGTGTACAACCCAGTAAAGTCGTCATGAAGAAGGAATACACAGAAACAAAAATCAAGAAGCTCAGAAACCTGACCAGCAAGTGGTCAGTAAACATGTGTATGGAAAAGGAGACCATGAGAATTTCATTTGAACAAAAGGAAATATAAGAGCCCTTTCTCAGGTCCTGAAGATAAGGTAAGTAGCTTTACTTAAATTTACTAGTGGAATAACTGAGCCAGTACAGATCCTCATCACACTTCCTTTTGTTAACTACTGGATGACCAGTTTTCTAAACTAAGAGTACAGGTAGGTTTTTTCTCAAGGTTATGTTAGAAATGCTCCTTTGTAGCAAGTGGATTCCTAGTGACCTGGAAAATAATGTTTAATATGTATCATATGTTGAGCTTTAAAGTAATACCTAAGATTTGTTTTTCAGGAATCTGAAAACCGGCAAATAATGGATCAACTCCGAAAAGCCAATGAAGATGCTGAAAACTGGGAAAATAAAGCCCGGCAAGCTGAGGCAGATAACAATACCCTCAAATTGGAACTTATCACTGCAGAAGCAGAGAGTAACAGATTAAAAGAAAAAGTAGATGCTCTCAACAGAGAAGTTGAGCAAGTAAGTTTGGAAAAATATACTTATAATACATTCTGCATAATATTTAAAGGAGTTTTGTTTTACTTTCCACAAATTAAATGTGTTAACAAGAAGTTAAATTGTTTAAATACTGTGAATTGTGGCCTGCTGACCATTTGCCTTACACTTATTCTGATTCTCCTCTATTATCTACCTTACAACAATTATCTTTAGCTTTTTTTAATTGAGAAATATTTCAAACATAAAAAATGTACAAAAAAGGTCATGAAACAGACAAAAACATCCCTACCCTCCAGATGTAAGAATGCTAATATTTGCCTTTGCTTCATATCTCTTGCTTAAAAATGCACATTACAGATACCAGTTCTCACCCTTTTCCTTCCTCCTTCCTTGATTGTTGGTGTGTATGTCTTTCGTGTTGATGTGTTGCTTACCAATGATGTTGTTTGTGTTGTTAAATTTTTTTCAAATATTATCATACTATATATAACCATTTTTCCTTTTTTAAAAAATATATTTTTAGTTGTTGATGGACCTTTATTTTTATTTATTTGTATATGGTGCATGGTGCTGAGAATCGAACCCAGTGAGTCATGCATGCTAGGCAAGCACACTACCTAGCATGAGCCACAACCCCAGCAACCCCATCTTGCCTTTTTGGATCAACTTTCCTTTTTTGATTAACATTTTAATTTTGAAGTTTATCTGTTTTGGTACATGTAGTGTTTTTAATATTTTACTGTTTAAATCATTCCCATGTTGAAGGAAATTTAATTTTTTCTCTAATAAGATACCTTGCAGTAAACCACCTTTTACATTTCTCTCAGCTGTATGTCTCTCTAGGCTCATGTAAATAACTAGATCCAAGATAATTGTGATTTCAACTCTGTTATTTGAAAATTCCTAAGGTTTTGCTTTCCCACCAAAAATCGTGGGTTATCATTTGCTCAAATACTAATCAGTACTTGATATTGTCAGATTTAAAGTTTTTTCATACTTTTGTGTTTCCTTGATTACAGGTAAAATTGAAGGTCTTTTCATGTTTCTTGGATGAATTTTCTCTTGGATTCTTTTTAAATTTTGCCCATTTTTCTTTTGAGTTATTTATCTTTTTCATATTAATTTATAGAAATTCTCTATATATTCTTAATAATAATACTTTTAAAGATATGATCATTACCTTATTCTTATCAATGGCTTGTCTTTTTCCTTTTCTTGCAATATAAATCCATGTTAAACTCAGATGCACTCAAAATTATTATTAATCTTGTCCTATGTGGTTTATGCTTTTATCTCTTCCTTAAGAAATTCTTTACTATCCCAAGGCCAGAAAGATACTTCCCTATATTTTTATTTAAATATTCTTTTCTAGAGGATAGAAAGAGTGGGGGAAGGGAGGATAATGGGTGGGTGGAAAATTGTCACCAAAGTACAGTTAGGGAAAGGGAGGTAGTTCCGATATTCCTTAGCCTAGTAGGGTAACTCTAGTAATCAATGATATATTATACATTCTGAATAATTAGAAAAATTATGATATCTGAGGAGGTAGAAATGCTAATTTTCACCTCAGTTTGATCATTACACATTGCATACACATATCAAGTTCTAGTACTATACCCCATAAATAAGTACAAAGATTATAGATCAACTAAAAAATACTTTTATTTTGGTTCTTCTGAAAGTTTTATGTAGAATTTTGCTCTTCACCAATATGTCTTTAATGACTTAAGATTGATTTTGTGTTTGAAATAGCGAAATCTTATTTTTGTGGATTAATATCCATCATCCTTTCTTCAGTGAAATATAAGTGTACTTTGTCAGGAAAATAACATTCAACTCCAGTTGTCTACTTAGCCATCCTTTCTTTTTTTTTGTGGTTCTCAGGATTGAACCCAGGGGCACTTTACTACTGAGTTATATCCCAGTCCTTTTATTTTTTATTTTGTCAGAGTCTTGTTAAGTTGCTGAGGCTGGCCTTGAATTTGTGATCCTCCTTCCTCAGCCTCCTGAGTTGCTGGGATTAAGTTGTGTGCCACTATGCCTGGTTTATGTTAATCTTGATATCTGGGATGATTAATATTCCCCTAAATTATTTTGACCTTACTTGGCTCTTATTAAACTGTTTCAGATGAATTTTAAAATAATTGTATCACATTCCATGATTTTGTATCTTTCTTCTAAGACTGTATTTTTCCCTTTTTCTTTGGCTATAGCCCACAAGTGTTGAGGTCATGCTATCATTGCCATTGTTTTAAATATAGCCTGCTTCCTTTATGACTTTGCTATTGCTAAAGTTTTTTTTATATTTATTTTTTTTAGTTGTACAGAATACCTTTATTTTATTTATTTATTTTTATGTGGTGCTGAGGATCAAACCCAAGGCCTCACACGTGCTAGGCAAGCACTCTACCGATGAGCCACAACCCCAGCCCCTAAAGTTTTTATTTTAATTTCCAATGTACAGGGGACTAGGGGTTATTTTTCTTTTTTCTTTTTTTGCATCTAATATTATTTGTTGCATCTTATATTTTATTGTCTAATATTTTTGACATCGTGATTGGATAAAATTGCATATGTGATGCCAGTTCTTTTGTACCTGTTAAGACTTGCTGGTAGCAGGGTATGCACTTAGTATTTGATAATATTCTGTGTGAGCTTGAAGCTTGTGTGCTCACTTATTGTTATGTGTTATATGTAATATGTGTGTGTGTGTGTGTACGCATATACTTATATATTAGATTAAGCTTAGTAGTGTCAGTAAGTCTTATATTTATTAAATTTGCATTTTTATCTTCTGACTTCTGGTTTGTGTATGTATCTGTGTGTGTGTGTGTGTGTGTGTGTGAGAGAGAGAGAGAGAGAGAGAGAGAGAGAGAGAGAGAGAGAAAGAGAGTACATGTATGCGTACATGCTGCTGATCAAACCCCCAGGGCCTGGTTTGTGCAACACAAGTGCTCTGCTGCTGAACTATATCTCCAACCCATCTTCAAATTTCTGGAAGAGATATGTTAAGATCTTCCTCTGTAATTGTGAATTTGTTTATTTTCCTCTGAATGATTTTCTCATTTTTGCTTTATTTTTGAGACTGCTATTAGTTTCATATCAGTTCATTATTTCTATATTCTTCTGAAAATATTTTATCATTGTGTAATAACTTGCTCAAATAACACTTTTGTTTCAAAGTGTGCTTTCATATAGCAGTGCAACATCTCACTATCTCATGTGTTTACTTTGTAATGAACTGTTGGTAAATTTAATTTTTAAATCAGCTATTGAAGTATAGTTTACATAAAGTACAAACACTCATCTTAGTATACAATTTAATGAGTTTTGACAAATTTTATACTTCTATAATTACCATTACAGAAGATATGGAACATTTTCATCATCTCCCTAACATTTCTCAAACCTCTTTGCAGTCATCCATCCAAATCTCCAAGCAACTGCTGATTTGCTTTCTATCACCATAGATAAGATCTGCCGATTTTCTAGAATTTTTCATAAACAGAATCAGGTAGTATACATTTATTT
Source organism: Urocitellus parryii (assembly GCF_045843805.1). NCBI lineage: Eukaryota > Metazoa > Chordata > Mammalia > Rodentia > Sciuridae > Urocitellus > Urocitellus parryii. The sequence continues at coordinate 11,447,368 of NC_135542.1, forward strand.
GTGTTTTGGCGTCTTTCATTCAGCATGTTTTTGAACTTTATTCATATTGTTGTATGTTAGTTCATTCCTTTTTTTGTGTTTTTGTTTTGAGATGTGGTCTTGCTAAGTTGCCCAGGCTGGCCTTGAACTTGGGATCCTCTTGCCTCAGCCTCCCACATAGCTAGAATTTCAGGTGTCCACTACCATGCCCAGCTAGTTCATCCTTTTTTTTTTCTTTTTATTTATTCTTTAATTATTTGAATTGTTTGAACATATTTGAATTGTTTCCAGTTTGCACAAAATGTTGTTGAAAATATTCTTTCATATGGTGAACATATGTAGGAATTTCCATTGGGTATATGCCTAATCATTTTTTTCCTTTTTAAAAAAATTTGTTGATTTTAGATATACATGACAAGTGTATTTTTACATATTATACCTACGTGGAATGCAACCCATTCCAATTTGGATCCCATTCCTGTGGTTGTACATGATATGGAGTTATGCTGGTCAAGTATTCATATATGAGCATAGGAAAGTTATGTCTAGTTCATTCCACTATCTTTCTTATTTCCATCTTTCCTCCCTTCCCTTCATTCCCCTTTGTCTAGTCCAATGAACTTCTATACTTCCCCTCCCTACCCTTTCTTGTTATGGGTTAGCATCCTCATATCAGAGAGAACATTTTGGCCTTTGGTTTTTTGGGACTGGCTTATTTCACTTAGCATGATAGTCTCCAGTTCCATCCATTTATTAGCAAATGCCATAATTTTATTCTTCATTAATGCTGAGTAATATTCCCTTGTGTATATATACCACATTTTCTTTATCCATTCATCTTACTCATGCTAGGCAGGTGCTATACCACTGAGCTATATCCCTATCCCTGGCCATTTAAGTCTTACCTTCAAATTCAGTCATATTAGTAGTTAGGACATCAACATACAAACATGGGAGCAGGGCAGGACACAATTTAGTCCATAACAAATTGCTTTTAGTTTTTGACCATTATGAATAAAATTTTTGCAAATGTTGTTTCAAGTCTTTGTGTGCACATAAGTTTTTATTTATCATGGATAAAAAGCTAGGAAAACCCATCACCACCACCCTCCAATTTACTGTAAGTCTGCTTGACTTTTTAAGAAACTGACTGGTGGTTTCCTGAAGTGCTTGTGACACTCCCGGTTGCTCTGGGTGGTAGTGCCAGTCACTCTGCATCTTCTCCAGGACTTGCTAATAGGTGTATGGCATTATTACATTTGTCATTTTAGCCTGCACTTTCATCATTACTAGTGATGGTGAGCAGCTTTTCACATGCTTATTGGTCACAAATCTGTCATCTTCTATGAAGTATCTTCTAATTCATTATAGATATTCATAAAGGGCTTTCTGATATTCATGTTTTTTTTGGTTGCTAATTTACATTCTTTTTTATTGTTTGTTCAAAACATTAAAAAGCTCTTGACATATCATATTTCATACATTAGAATCAAGTGGGTTATGAACTCCCATTTTTACCCCAAATACAGATTGCAGAATCGCATCAGTTACACGTCCACATTTTTACATACTGCCATATTAGTGACTGTTGTATTCTGCTACCTTTCCTATCCTCTACTATCCCCCCTCCCCTCCCCTCCCATCTTCTCTCTCTACCCCATCTACTGTAATTCATTTCCCTCCTTGTTTATTATCCCATTTACCTCACAACCTCTTATATGTAATTTTGTATAACAATGAGGGTCTCCCTCCATTTCCATGCAATTTCCCTTTTTTCTCCCTTTCCCTCCCACCTCATGTCTCTGTTTAATGTTAATCTTTTCTTCCTGCTCTTCCTCCCTGCTCTGTTCTTAGTTGCTCTCATTATATCAAAGAAGACATTTGGTATTTGTTTTTTAGGGACTGGCTAGCTTCACTAAGCATAATCTGCTCTAGTGCCATCCATTTCCCTGCAAATTCCATGATTTTGTCATTTTTTAGTGCTGCGTAATACTCCATGGTGTATAAATGCCACATTTTTTTTTATCCATTCATCTATTGAAGGGCATCTGGGTTGATTCCACAGTCTAGCAATTGTGAATTGTGCTGCTGTGAACATCGATGTGGCAGTATCCCTGTAGTAGGCTCTTTTAAGGTCTTCAGGGAATAGTCCGAGAAGGGCAATAGCTGGGTCAAATGGTGGTTCCATTCCCAGCTTTCCCAGGAATCTCCAAACTGCTTTCCAAATTGGCCGCACCCATTTGCAGACCCACCAGCAATGTACAAGAGTAGCCTTTTCCCCACATCCTCGCCAGAACTCGTGGTTGTTTGACTTCATAATGGCTGCCAATCTTACTGGGGTTAGATGGTATCTTAGGGTGGTTTTGATTTGCATTTCCCTGACTGCTAGAGATGGTGAGCATTTTTTCATGTACTTGTTGATTGATTGTATGTCCTCCTCTGTGAAGTGTTTGTTCATGTCCTTGGCCCATTTGTTGATTGGGTTATTTGTTTTCTTATTGTCTAATTTTTTGAGTTCTTTGTATACTCTGGATATTAGGGCTCTATCTGAAGTGTGAGGAGTAAAAATTTGTTCCCATGATGTAGGCTCCCTATTTACCTCTCTTATTGTTTCTCTTGCTGAGAAAAAACTTTTCAGTTTAAGAAAGTCCCATTTGTTGATTCTTGTTATTAACTCTTGTGCTATGGGTGTCCTATTAAGGAATTTGGAGCCTGACCCCACAATATGTAGATCAGAGCCAACTTTTTCTTCTATCAGATGCAGAGTCTCTGATTTGATATCTAGCTCCTTGATCCACTTTGAGTTAACTTTTGTGCATGGCGAGAGGAGGGGATTCAGTTTCATTTTGTTGCATATGGATTTCCAGTTTTCCCAACACCATTTGTTGAAGATGCTATCCTTCCTCCATTGCATGTTTTTAGCTCCTTTATCAAATATAAGATAGTTGTAGCTGTGTGGATTAGTCTCTGTGTCCTCTATTCTGTACCATTGGTCCACCCGCCTGTTTTGGTACCAGTACCATGCTGTTTTTGTTACTATTGCTCTGTAATATAGTTTGAAGTCTGGTATCGCTATACCGCCTGATTCACACTTCCTGCTTAGAATTGTTTTTGCTATTCTGGGTCTTTTATTTTTCCATATGAATTTCATGATTGCTTTATCTATTTCTACAAGAAATGCCATTGGGATTTTGATGGGCATTGCATTAAACCTATAGAGAACTTTTGGTAATATCGCCATTTTGATAATGTTAGTTCTGCCTATCCATGAACAGGGTATATTTTTCCATCTTCTAAGATCTTCTTCTATTTCTCTCTTTAGGGTTCTGTAGTTTTAATTTTATAAGTCTTTCACCTCTTTTGTTAGGTTGATTCCCAAGTATTTTATTTTTTTTGAGGATATTGTGAATGGAATGTTTTTCCTCATTTCCGTTTCAGAAGTTTTGTTGCTGATATACAGAAATGCCTTTGATTTATGTGTGTTGATTTTATATTCTGCCACTTTGCTGAATTCATTTATTCTAGTAGTTTTTTTGTTGACCTTTTTGGGTCTTCTAGGTATAGAATCATGTCATCCGCAAATAGTGATAATTTAAGTTCTTCTTTTTCCTATTTTTATGCCTTTGATTTCTTTTGTCTGTCTAATTGCTCTGGCCAGTGTTTCGAGAACTATATTGAATAGAAGTGGTGATAGGGGGCATCCCTGTCTTGTTCCAGATTTTAGAGGGAATGCCTTCAACTTTTCTCCATTCAGAATGATGCTAGCCTGAGGCTTAGCATAGATAGCTTTTACAATGTCGAGGTAAGTTCCTGTTATTCCTAGTTTTTCTAATGTTTTGAACATAAAGGGATGCTGTACTTTGTCGAATGCTTTTTCTGCATCTATCGAGATGATCATATGGTTCTTATCTTTAAGTCTATTGATGTGGTGAATAACATTTATTGATTTTCGTATATTGAACCATCCTTGCATCCCAGGGATGAATCCTACTTGATCATGGTGCACAATTTTTTTGATGTGCCTTTGTATCCGATTCGCCAGAATTTTATTGAGGATTTTTGCATCTAGGTTCATCAGAGATATTGGTCTTTAGTTTTCTTTCTTTGAGGTGTCTTTGTCTGGTTTCGGAATCAGGGTGATGTTGGCCTCATAGAATGAATTTGGCAGAGCTCCCTCTTTTTCTATTTCCTGAAATAACTTGAAAAGTATTGGTATTAATTCTTCTTTAAAGGATTTGTGAAACTCCGCTGTGTACCCATCTGGTCCTGGGCTTTTCTTGGTTGGTAGTCTTTTGATTGCTTCTTCTATTTCATCCGTTGATATTGGTCTGTTTAAATTGTGTGTATCCTCCTGACTCAGTCTGGGCAAATCATATGACCTAAGAAATTTATCAATGTCTTCACTATCTTCTATTTTATTGGAATATAGGTTTTCAAAATAATTTCTAATTGTCTTCTGTATTTCTGTAGCATCTGTTGTGATATTGCCTTTTTCATCCCGTATGTTAGTAATTTGAGTTCTCTCTCTTCTTCTCTTCGTTAGCATGGCTAAGGGTCTGTTGATCTTATTTATTTTTTCGAAGAACCAACTTTTAGTTTTGTTAATTTTTTCAATAGTTTCTTTTGTTTCAATTTCGTTGATTTCTGCTCTGATTTTAATTATTTCTTGCCTTCTGCTACATTTGCTGTTGTTTTGCTCTTCCTTTTCTAGGGCTTTGAGATGAAGTGTGAGCTCATTTATTTGTTGGTTTTTCCTTTTTTTGAGGAATGATCTCCAGGCGATGAATTTCCCTCTTAAAACTGCTTTCATTGTGTCCCATAGATTCCGATATGTTGTGTCTGTATTTTCATTTATCTCTAAGAATTTTTTGATTTCCTCCTTTATGTCTTCTGTAACCCATTGATCATTCAGTAACATATTGTTCATTTTCCATGTGATGTAGGATTTTTCCTACCTTCTTTTATCATTGATTTCCAGTTTCATTCCATTATGATAAGATAAAATGCATGGTATTATCTCCACCCCTTTATATTTACTTAGGGTTGCCCTGTGGCATAATATATGGTCTATTTTTGACAAGGAGCCATGTGCTGCTGAGAAAAAAGTATATCCACTTTATGATGGTTGATACATTCTATATATGTCAGTTAAGTCTAGGTTATTGATTGTGATATTGAGGTCAATAGTTTCTTTATTCAACTTTTGTTTGGAGGATCTGTCCAATGGTGAGAGAGGTGTGATGAAGTCACCCATAATTATTGTATTGTGGTCTATTTGATTCTTGAACTTGAGGAGAGTTTGTTTTATGAACATCGCAGCACCATTATTTGGTGCATAAATATTGATAATTGTTATGTCTTGTTGGTGAATGGTTCCTTTTAACAGTATATAATGTCCTTCCTTATCCCTTTTGATTAACTTAGTCTTGAAGTCGATTTTATTCGATATGAGGATGGCCACCCCTGCTTGCTTACGAGGACCATGTGCGTGGTATATTTTTTCCCAACCTTTCACCTTGAGCCTGTGTATGTCTTTTCCAATCAGATGTTTCTCCTGGAGGCAGCATATTGTTGGATTTGTTTTTTAAATCCATGTTACTAGCCTATGTCGCTTTATTGGAGAGTTTAAGCCATTAACGTTTAGAGTTACTATTGATATATGGTTTGTACTTCCTGCCATGTTTGATTATTTATCTTTTTTTTTTTTTCTAATTTAGTTTGTTTCTCCATGATTAGGTTTCCCCCCGGCCTCTGTCTTTACTGAGGCACTTCCCACTGATGGTTTTGGTTATTGTTTTTCATTTCTTCCTCGTGTAGTGTTTTGCTCAAGACGCTTTGCAATGCTGGTTTTCTGGCTACAAATTCTTTTAGCTTTTGTTTATCATGAAAGATTTTTATTTTGTTGTCGTACCTGAAGGTTAATTTTGCTGGATACAGAATTCTTGGTTGGCATCCATTGTCTTTCAGTGTTTGAAATACGTTGTTCCAGCATCTTCTCGCTTTCAGTGTCTGTTATGAAAAATCCATTGTTAACCTTATTGGTTTACCCCTAAATGTAATCTGCCTCCTTTCTCTTGTAGCTTTTAATATTTTCTCTTTGTTCTGTATATTGGATATCTTCATAACAATGTGTCTTGGCGTTGGTCTACCGTGATTTTGTGTGCTCGGTGTCTTGTATGCATCTACAATTTGTATATCTGTTTCCTTTTTTATTTCTGGAAAGTTTTTTGTAATTATTTCATTCAGCAGGTTACTCATTCCCTTGGTATGAATCTCTGTACCTTCCTCTATCCCAATGACTGGTAAGTTTGGTTTTTTAATGTTATCACAAATCTCTTGGATGTTTTTCTCGTGATTTTTTACCAGCCTATCTGAGTTGGCTAGATTCTTTTCAAGATGATATATTTTGTCTTCATTATCTGATGTTCTGGCTTCTACTTGCTCCACTCTGTTAGTGATACTCTCGATTGAGTTTTTAATTTGGTTTATCGTTTCCTTCATTTCTAGAATTATTGTTTGATTTTTTTTTATAATCTCTATCTCCTTATAAAGATGCTTAACTTCTTCTTTTATCTGTTTATGTAATTCATTCTCAATGTGTTCTTTTGCTGCTTGAATTTGCTGTCTTGTATCCTCTTTAAGGTTCCTTTCCATCTGTCTAAGGTGTTCCTTGAGTTCTTTATATGACAATTTTTCTGATGACTCTAGGTCCTCCTGAATATTTAGGCTGTCCTGCATTGTTTGTACTCCTTTTCGTCCTTGCTTTTTTATTCTGTTCATGTTACTTCTTGTTCTGTTTGACTGCTGAGTTACTGTTTACTCTTATAAATTTATTTGATGCTTGGGAGGAAAGATATTAGAAGGGAAGGGAAGAAGTCACTAAAGAGAATGAGTGTAGGCAGGTAGAATTCAAGGAAGGGGGAATAAGAAAATTGAAAAGAAATGAAAAGACAAAAGAAAAAAAATTGAAAATAAAGAAAGAAAGAAAAAAAGAAAAAACAAAAATTTAAAACAAAAAAATTATGATGATAATAAAAAATGGAAATTAAAGTTTAAAAAATAATAGTAATAATAATAAAATATAAAGAATTAAAAAAATTGAAAACATTAATAAAAAAGTTAAAGAACAACAACAAAAAAGATGAAAATAAAATAAAATAAAATAAATAATAAAAAAAAAATAATAAATGCAGTCATAGAGCTCGATTAACTTCTCTTCCAGTAGGTGGAGCTGTGCCCACTGGGCCAAGCTTCTCTTCTCGATAGGTGGGATCCAATCACTGTGCAGCAGCTCTTCCTCCCAGACTGTGCGGGTCTCCAATCCTGAGTGCCTAGGTCCTTCTCTTGTGTTTCCTCAAGCCAGGCCCTGCTCACCTGTGACACTCACCACAATACTGGCTACACACCAGGTCTGCTGCTCCTGGGAGCCCTGTTTTCATGAACGCCTGGGCACACTCTCCCTGTTTGCCTCCCTCAGACCCTACGTTTTTAGAGCTTGGGGCTGAGAACCCCCAGCGAATTTGTTTACCCTCTGGTAGCAACTCCCCTGGTAGCTGGTGCAAGGGACCTCAGTTGTCAGCACTGGTGGGAGCAGTAGCCGGGAGTTCTGTGCCGCTAGTCCCGCGTCACTCCTGATTCCCTCGGTCTGGCTATCGTGCTCAGTTGGCTTTTACCTCTGTAAGTTCAGGCGGGCTGACTAGTTATTTCAGCAGGATCCTTAGTGCTGAGTCATGAGAAGCAGACAAACCGGAGTTTGAATGCAGCCGATCTGGGCTCCATGTGTTCTGAGAAGCCCAGACTGTTCGCCCTGATCCACTCAGCTCAACATTGCCTAGTGGTCCTGAGCAAACAGCATTTTGACAGTTTACTTCTCTCTATGCCCGCGCAGCTGAAGGGGTTAGAGACTTGATCTCTCCGCGTCCGCCGCCATGTTGGATCACTTAGATTTTAAATTGTCACTCATCAGCTGTTCCATTTTGCTCGGCGGGTCGGCGGTTCACTCATGCTGTGAAGAGACTGCTCTAACGTGCTCTGCAGGAAGCGGAGGCGGCCCAGCTGCGGCCCTCGGGACACCCGGGGAGGGGGTGCGGGCTGGGGGAGGGGAGGCAGTGCCTCGGGCCCACGTGGGCCAGGTGACTGGGCACGCGAGAGAGCTGGCAGTGCGGGGGAAAGAAATTGAGATCCAGATTCAGCAAGTGAGCGTGGGAGGAGAGACGGCGGGAGAGAAGCAAGGCGGAAAGGCAGAGAGGAGAGGGAAAAGGGGCTGAGAGAGCTGGGGACTGCAGCCCTACTGCTCGCACTGGAGTTGTAAGGGACTCACTCCACCTAGGCCCCTTTCTTGACACGGTGCTTAGTCTTTGTGGACAGATCTCCTTTAATGATCTTTACTTTTTCTTTTAAGACGCGGCAACACACACTGCAGGCTCTGTGGCATGGGGCACGGAGCGGCTCACTCCCTTCCTGCCGCCATCTTCCCAGAGTAAAGCTTGATATTCATGTTTTTAACAGTATATTTGTCATCTTGTTACAGTTTTAAGATTCTTTTTAGCAATCTAGATGTTACTTTATTAGTTCTTTCTTCTGCCTAATTTGAGTGAACTTACTATTCTTTTCCTATTTTAAAGTAGATATTTAGAGCACTAGATTTAGACCTTTCTTCCTTTCTATTGCAGATATTTAAAATTTTCTGCAGAAACTAGATCAAAATAAGGGGGAAAAGGTGTAGGGAGAAAATAGAAGAGAGATCAGTGGAGTAGAGGAGGGGGATTGAGGAGAAAGGTGGAGGGATGGGAAATGGGAGGAACAGTGAAATGAAATTGACCAAACTGCCTGCATACATATAGAAATATACTTGTGTGTTTTTATAAAGCACCAATTTAAAGAAAAACTCTAAATAAATAGAAGGAAGACGAGTACAGTAGAGGAAAGGGAATGGAGTGGGAAAAGGAAAGGGAAAGGGGAAATCCTAGGGGCTGAATTGGAGCAAATTCTATTTCATGCTTGATAATTGTGTCAAAATGAACTCCAATGTTATATATAACTACAGTGTACTAATAAAAAAGGCGGGGTTGGGTTGTGGCTCAGCGGAGAGCACTCACCTCATACGTGCGAGGCACTGGGTTCTATCCTCAGCACCACATAAAAAGTAAACAAAGATATTGTGTCCAAGTACAACTAAAAAATATTAAAACAAACAAACAAAAAAACACAAAGTAGAGCTGGGGCTGTGGCTTAGCGGTAGCACAATTGCCTGGCGTGTATGAGGCACTGGGTTTGATTCTCAGCACCACATATAAATAAATAAAATAAAGGTCTATAAACAACTAAAAAATATTTTAAAACACAAAGTTACATATTTTCCTCTTCATGCAGCATTAGTCCAGGCATGGTGTGGCACACACCTCTAATCCTAGTGGCTCAGTAGGCTACTGCAGGAGGATTGCAAGTTTAAATCCAGCCTCAGCAACTTAACAAGGACCTATTAACTGAGTGAAAGAGACTCTTCCTAGATAAAATATGAGAATGGGCTGGCAACATGACTTAAGCACCCCTGGGTTCAATACCCAGTACCAAAAAAAAAAAAAAAATACATACAGGTTTAGTTATATTCTGCGTTTTAGACTACTGTTTTGTAGTAACTTTAATAAGAATGATTCATATGCTATACAGTTCACTATTTAGAGTATACAGTTCCGTGGTATTTGGTATATTCATAGAGTTGTGCAACCTTCAGTAAAAAGCAACATTTAAACATTTTCATGAACCCGCCCTCCCCCCAATTTAGGTCTTTAGTCCATTTTAATTTATTTTTGCACATGGTGTGAAGTACATGGTACAGATTCATTCATTTTTTTGCATATGGCTTTGCTATTGTCTTAGCAACATTTGTCCAAAAGACTTTGTTTCCCTATTAAATAAACTCAGTCAGCATCCTTGTCAAAAATCATTAGTTCATAGACACTTTACTTATTTTATACTCTCAGTTCTGTTCCATTGATCTGTGTGTTTATCCTTATACTGGTACCACACTGACATAAAAAACAAAAAAGTATGAGTCTTCCTATTTTGTTTTTATTTTCAAGAATTTTTTGGTTGTCCTGGGTCTTTTGAATTTCCATATGGATTTTAGGATCAGATTGTCTATTTCTACAAAGAAGTCCCCTGAGATTTTGATAGTGACCGTGTTGAACTGACAGTTTGGAAATATGAACATCCTAATAATATCAAGTCTTCTGATACATAAACATAGGATATAGTTCCACTTGATAGATCTTTTATTTACTTCAACAACTTTTTGTTGTTTTAGAGTATAAATTATGCCTTCTTGGTGTGAAATTTATTCTTAAGGTATTTTATTATTTTGGATGCTACTTTAATTGGATTTTTCTTTTAGTACTAGAGATTGAACCCAGGGGTACTCTACACTGAGCTACATCCCCAGCCCTTTTTATGTTTTGAGACAGGGTTGTGCTAAATTGCTGAGGCTATCCTTGAACTTTCAATCCTCTTTCCTCAGTCACTGGGATTATAGGCATGAGCCACCATGCCTCCTGATTTCTTTTTTTCTTTTTTCCTTTTGGTATGGAATTTTTAAATTTTTAATTTTAGATTCTTCATTGCAAGGGTATAAAAATGTCATTGATTTTTGTATACTGTGACTTTCTTGTATCCTATAGCCTTACTGAAATTGTTTGCTAGTTCTAATAGATTTTAATTGGATTTCTTAGGATTTTCAATATCTAAGAACATATCATCTCTGAATAGAGATGGTTTTTATTTTTTTCTTTCTAATCTGGATGATTTTTTTCCTAGTTTTATTTCCCTGGCTAGAACTTAGTATAGTGTTGAATAGAAGTAGTGATATCTACCTTATATCTTTATGATATTCCGTCTTCTTCCCTGTCACTTTCTTTCCTTTATTTTGCTCTAGCTTCTCCATATGAGAAGAAACATTCTTGGCTCTGAGTTTTCTGAGTCTGGCTTATTTCACTTAGCATTATTTTCTACATTGCCATCCATTTATCAGCAAATGGCATTATTTCATTCTTCTTTATGACTGAGTAAGACTTCATTGTGTATATATACCACAATTTCTTGATCCATTCATTTGTTGATGGGCATCGGGATTGATTCCATAATTTGGCTATTATGAATTGTGCTGCTGTAAAAAGAAAAATATGAGGTAGATAAGTAAAAGAAGGAAAATGAGAGGGAGGGAAGAAAGAAGGGAAAGGAGTAGAAATATGGAATGAATTAAGCAATAGCATGTTATATACATATATACATGTGCCAAAAAGAACTTCATATATATAACATATAAAAGTATAACATATTTATATATAATATATATATAAAACAAACAAATAAATGAGGTGAGAGAACAGGGGGAGGGAGGAGGGAAAGAATAGAGGAAAGGGGATTTTTTAAGATGTCCTTTATTAGATTGAGTAAGCAAACTCCTTTGTCTCCTTAATTGGAAGAGTATATTAATCATTAAAGGGTTTTGGACTTTGTCAAATGCTTTTTTTATGTATCTGAGATGGTCATGTGTTTTCATTTTATAGGTATGGTTTATTACATTAATTCATTTTCAGATGCTAAACCAATTTTACATTCCTGAGATAAATCCTACTTGGTCATGGTTTAATAACTTTTTCTTATGATGCTGGTTGGTTTTCCAGTGTTGTTGTTAAGGATTTTGTGTCTGTATTCCTAAGAGTATCTTGTTTTGTTTTCTTGTAATACCTTGTCTGGTTTTGGTATCAAAGTAATCAGATCTCATAGAATGAGTGTCTTCCTCTTTGATTTTCTTTATAAAAGTTTGTATATAGTTGGCATTACACTTCTTGAAAAATTTGGTGAAATTTACCAGTGAAGCCACTTGGATCTGGTCTGTTATTTTGGGAAAGTATTACTAAAAAACCTCTTTGTTATTTTAGGTAATTCAGTTAATGCAATTTTTTTTTCTTGTGTTAGTCTTAGTTGTTTGTGTTTGTAGAAATTCCTTCATTTCATCTCAGTAATTCATTAGGATATAATCATAGTTTATTTTTATAATTATTTTTATTTAGTAATGACACATTACCCTCTTTGATTTCTCCCCCCCTTTGTGTGTGTTCATGTGTGTATATGTGTGTTCAGTGATGGGGATTGAATCCAGGGCACATGCTAGGCAATCACTACACCACTGAGCTATACTCCTAACCCTCCTCTTTCATTCCTGATTCTCTTGAATTTTTTTTTTTTAATTTTAGATCAGTCTAGGTACAGATTTACCAATTTAGTGGATCATTTCAATCAAATAACTTCAGGTTTTGACATCCCTTGTTATTGTCTTCTATTTCTTTCTCTTCCTCCACTCTAACCTTCTTTCTCTTCTCCCTTCCTTTCAGTGTGAATTCTCCCTAGCTTTATTTGCCCCAGCCTTACTAAAATATAATTAACAAGTGAAAACTGTATATATTTACAGAGTCTAATATGATCATTTAATATCTGCTTATGTTGTGGAATGAATCAGGCTAATTAGCATACTCATCATCTCATATACTTGGTTTTATATGTATGTATGTAGTTAGAATATTTAAGATCTGCTTTCTTAGTTTTCAAGTATACAGTACCTTATTATTAACTATACTCAGTGTGCTATAAAATAAGTCTTTAGAACTTATTTGTTTTCCTAACTGAAGCTTTGTACCTTTGGACTAGCAGCGCTGGGTAACAGCCCTACCATTCTACTCTCTTGATTTTATGAGATCAACTTGTTTAGATTCCATGTGTAAGTGAGATTACACTGTAATTGTCTTTCTGTGCCTGTCTTATTTCACTTAACATTAATGTCCTCCAGATCTATCCTGGTCACAAATGCAAGATTTCCTTCCTTTATAAGCTAAGTAGTATTAATATAGCTATATAGATACTTCACAAGTTTGTTATTGATTCATCCACTGATGGACACCTAGGTTGATTCCAAGCGTTAGCTATTCTGAATAAACACTGCAATGAATATGAGAATGAAGGTTTCTATTTGACATACTGATTTCATTGCCCTTGGATATATACCCAAGGGACTGCTGAATCATGATAATTCCATTTTTAGTGTTTTGAAGAAAACATTGTTTTCCATAATGGATATACTAATTTATATTCCCAACAACAGTATATAAGGGTTTCCTTTTTCCATAGCCTTACCAACACGTATTTTTCCTCTTTTTGATAACAGGCATGATAACAAGTATAAGATAATAACTCATTGTAGTTTGTTTTTTTAGATGTTTTATTAGTGCATTATAGTTATATGTAGCAATAGGGTTCATTTTGTCATAATAATACATGTATGCAGTATAATTTGCTCCATTTCAGTCCCTACTACTACTTCCTCTTTCTCTCTGGTCTTCCTTCTTCCTGTTCCCCTTCCTCTACTCAACTGATCTTCCTTTTATTTATAGTTTTTTTAATTGATCCATTATAGATATACATAAAGGGAAAATTTGCTGATATATTCATATATGTACATAGCATAATTTGGTTTGTTTCTTTCCATAGTTTCTGCATTTTCCCATCCCTTTCCTTCCCCTCTAACCACTTGTTGTGCTCCACTGATGTCCCTTCTACTTTTTATGGAATTCCACCCTTTATTTTCCCTTATTTTTCTCTAGCTTCTGCATATGAGAAAAAAAAATTTGCTCTTTGACTTTCTTAGTCTGACTTATTTCACTTAGCATGATGTTCTCCAGTTCCATCCATTTAACAGCAAATGCTGTCATTTCTTCTTTTTGGCTGAGTATTGTGTATGTATATACCTCATTTTTTATATCCATTCATCCGTTGACAGGCATCTGAGATGGTTCCATAACTTGGCTATTGTGGATTGTGCTGCTATAAATATTGATATGGCTGTATCCTTATAGTATGCTGAATTTAGATCTTTTGGATAAATGTCAAGGAGTGGGATAGCTGGGTCATGTGGTGGTTCCATCCTTAGTGGTTTTTGTTTGTTTGTTTGTTTTTGTTTTAATTTTCTTTTTTTTTTTTGGTAGTTGTATATGGAAAGAATGCCTTTATTTTTGTTTATTTTTATGCAGTGCTAGGGATTGAACTGGTGCCTTACACATGCTAGGCAAACGCTGTGCCTCTAAGCTTCAGCCCTAGCTCCTCATCCTTAGTTTTTTGAGGAATCTCCATACTGCTTTTCAGAGTGGTTGGGCTAATTTGCAATCCCTTAACAGTATATGAGTGTACCTATTTCCCCACATTCTTGCCAGCATTTATTGCAATTGTATTCATGATGATTGCCATGCTCACTGGAATGAAGTGAAATTTCATTCTAGTTTTGATTTGCATTTTGCTGATTGCTAGGGATCTTGACCATTTTTTCATATATTTGTTGACCACTTGTATTTCTTTTGAGAAATGCTTGTCTAATTCTTATGCCCATTTATTAATGGGGTTGTTTTTTGGTGCTAAGTGTTTTGAGTTCTTTATATATTCTGGATATTAGTCTCCTCTTGGAGATTTATCTGGTAAAGATTTCTCTGTTAAAGTTCTTAATTATTTCCTTTGCTCTAGAATCTTTTTAATTTGATGCAGTCCCATTTATTCATGTTTGGGTTTATTTCTTTTGCTTTAGAGGTCTTGTTAAGGAAGTTGGTGTTTGCATCAGTATGTTGGAGTGTTGCACCTATGTTTTTTCCATTTGTTGCAAAGTTTCTGGTCTAATTCCTAGATTTTTAACCTGCCTTGAGTTGACTTTTATGCAGGTGAAAGATAGGGATCTAGTTTCATTCTTCTACATATGGATATCCAGTTTTTCCAGTGCCGTTTGTTAAAAAGGCTATCTTCTGGTATTCCCCTTCTCCCTCCTTTTCCCTCCCACCCCTATTCCCTATCTAGAGGTAATTTTCCACCCATGCTCTCCCTCCCTACCCCACTTTGAATCACCCCCCCATTCCCTATCTAGAAGTAATTTTCCTCCCATGCTCTCCCTCCCTACCCTACTTTGAGTCACTCCCCTTATATCAGAGAAAACATTGGGCATCTGGTTTTTGGGGATTGGCTAACTTCACTTAGCATAATCTTCTCTAATGCCATCCATTTCCCTGCAAATGCCATGATCCCATTCTTTTTTAGTGCTGAGTAATATTCTATTGTGTATAAATGCCACATTTTTTTTATCCATTCAGTATTAAGAATTGTAATGCAAAAAAAAAATAAGAGAGCTCATGTATAATGGCATAATTTGGCTTGAACATACTGTATATACAGAGTTATGAAAAATTTGCTGTGCATGGATAATTATGAATGTAATGCACTCCACTATTGTCATGTAAGTAAGAAATTTTTAAAAAGGCTATCTTCTGGGGCTGGGATTGAGGTAGAGCGCTTGCCTAGCACATACAAGGCCCTGTAAATAAATAAAATAAAGATATTGTGTCAAACTACAACTAAAACATAAATATATTTTTTTAAAAGGCTGTCTTCTCCAACAAATGATTTTGGCATCTTGTTGAGTATCAGATGACTGTATCTATGGAGTTTGTCTCTGTATCTTCTCGTCTATTCTATTAGTCTTCATATGTATTTGAGATCAAGTATTCTGATACCTCCAGCATTGCTCTTCTCATTCAGGATTGCTTTGGCTTTTCTGGGTCTTTTGTACTTCCGAATGAATTTTAGAATTTTTTTATAGCTTTGTAAAAAATATCATTGGTATTTTGATGGGAATTGTATTGAATCTGTATAACATTTTTTGTAGTATAGGCATTGTGACAATATTATTCTACCTATCCAGGAACATGGAAATTTTTCATCTTCTAAGATCATCTTCCATTTCTTTCTTCATTGTTCTAGCTTTCATTGCAGAGATCTTTAACCTCTTTGGTTTGATTTATTCCCAAGTATTTTTTGTTTTGAGGTTATTGTGAATGAGATAGTTTTCCTGATTTCTTTCTCTGTATTACTGGAATATAGTAAAGATATTGATTTATGTATGTTGATCTTGTATCCTGCTACTTTGCTGAATTTATTTATAAACTCTAGAAGTGTTCTGGTAGAGTTTTTTTTTTGTGTCTCTAGATAAGGTATCATATCATAAGCAAATGGATAATTTGACTTCTTCTTTTCCTATTTGTATTCCTTTAATTTCCTTCTCTTGTCTGATTGCTCTGGTGGAGTTTCAAGAACTATAATGAATAGGAGCGGTGAGAATGACATCCTTGTCTTGTTCCTGACTTTAGAGGAAATGCTTTTTGTTTTTCTCCATTCAGAGGATGTTGTCATTGAATTTGTCATATAGAGCCTTTATAATAAAGAGGTAAATTCCTTCTATCTCTAGTTTCTCTAGTGTCAAAACATGAATGGATGCTGGATTGTGTCAAAGGCTTTTTCCACACCCATTGAGATGATCACATGATTCTTGTTCTTAATTCTGTTTATTTGGTGAATTACATTTTTTGATTTGTGTATGTTAAATCAACATTGCATCCCTAGGATGCAATCATTTGATTGTGGTATACTACCTTCTTACTGGTGTTTTTTGTTTTGTCTTGTTTTGGGTACTGAGGATTGAACCCAGGGGCGCTCATATCCCAGCCCTTTTTTTTTTAATTTTCTTTGAGACAGAGTCTCATTAAATTGCTAGGGGCCTTGCTAAATTGTTGAATTTGCAATTCTCCTGCCTCAGCCTCCCAAGTAGTTGTGATTACATGTGTGTGTCACCACACCCAGCCTTACTGTTTTTTAATATGGTTTGTTAGTATTTCTTAAGGACTTCTGATCTGTGTTCATCAGAGATATTGGTCTGTAGTTTTCTTTGCATGATGTGTGTTTGTTTCATTTGGGTATTAGTGTGATATTGGCTTCATAAAATGAATTTGGGAGTGTTCATTCTATTTCTATTTTGTAGAATAATTTGAAGAGAATTGACATTAGTTCTTTAAGGATCTGGTAGAACTTGGATGAGAATCTATCTGATCTTGGGCTTTTCTTTGTTGGAAGGCTTTTAATTTCTGCTTCAGTCTCATTGCTTGATAGAGAAACTGTGGAATGAAACTGCCAAACTCTCCTGTGTATGAATATACCACAGTGAATTTCACCTTTATGTATATCTATAATACAGTAATTTTAAAAAATCTATAAATATATAGAAGAAAGAACAGCTAAATAGAGAAAAGGGAAAAGGAGGAAGGAAGGGAAAGGGGATATTACTGAGAACTGAACTGGAGCAAATCATATCCAGGTACTATGATTATATCAAAATGGACCTCAATATTATGTATATAATCCCACTATTATATATTATGTATAACTTTAACATGCTAATAAAAATTCTTTTTAAAAAGAGTCAGTTATGGGGTTAGGGTTGTGGCTCAGTGGTACAGCACTCGCCTAGCACGTGCAAGGACCTGGGTTCAATCCTCAGCACCACATAAAAATAAATAAATAAAATAAACGTGTTGTGTCCAACTACAACTAAAAAATAAAAAAATAAAAGAGTCAGTTACTTAAGGAAGTCTTTCCTGACTTCCTGGACTTTTTTAGTCTAGGTCGGTTTCCTTTGTTAAATACTTTTCTCCTGAAATATTTTCTTTAATTTGGAGGGGGTACCAGGGATTGAACTCAGGGGTACTTGATCATTGAGCCACATCCCTAGCCCCATTTTGTGTTTTATTTAGAGACAGGTCTCACTGAGTTCCTTAGCACCTTGCTTTTGCTGAGGCTGGCTTTGGATTCTGAATCCTCTTGCCTCAGCCTCCTGAATTTCTGGGATTACAGATGCTTGGACAGAAATAGTTTCTTAATATGTATTTTAAATTCATCTGTATCATTATTGGATTGATGCATGAGTCCCTCGGTGTTCTGGAGGTTACATAATAGATCATCTTACTTCCCTTGAATATACATTGAGGCACAGTAACTGGAACATAGAGTATACTCCATAAATATGGAATGGATGGCTGGGTAGATATATGGATAGAAGGTTGGTATGAAGAATGAATTAGAATGAGTGCAGTGGGAAGGGATGGCTGGAGAAGTGGGAATGAATTGTGGCCAAATAACAAGCCAAGAGCAATTTTTAGTGCTTTATATTGGTAAAAGCACTTTGTAAAACTGCGTAAATTTCGTCACCTCTCAGTTTTGTTATTTTCACATTATAGAAAACATATATTTCTCTTTTGGTGGCAGTGTACTTACATAAGGCCTTATTCCAGTAAAGGGTGGGAGATAAAATTATTTTGAGCATTTGAAAGCATTTATGTAGCTTGAATATCATGTTATGGTTTTGAAAATATGCTCTTATTTCTCATAAGTGGTTGTATTTTTAATTTACACTTTCCCAGAATCTTTTCCCCTCAGAGGCGTCAGTGCTAGAAAATTATCAAATTGTGATAATTTTATGATATTATAATTTCATATCAACATGTCAGTCAAGAATAGAAAAATGGGCACTGTGAATGAAACAGTGACTAACATTTTGTCTTTAGGCACAACACTTGTAGAGTAACTGAAACAGTGGCAAATCCAGATAGAATAATAGACCAAATGTGTATATCTGAGCTAGCATCAGGAGTGGAAGTTTTTTAAGTGGGAAAAGATTTGGGTCTAAGTGTGTGTGTGTCTGTGTGTATACACACACATATATACACACACACACACACACACACACACACACATATATATATATATATTTTAGAGAGAGAGAGAATTTTTTAATATTTATTTTTCAGTTTTCGGTGGACACAACATCTTTATTTTATGTGGTGCTGAGGATCGAATCCAGCGCCCCGCACATGCCAGGCGAGCACATTACCACTTGAGCCACATCCCCAGCCCCTAAGTATATTTTTTTAAATGACCAGTTGAACACCCTACTGACAGATTTTATTTGAAGAATTTTTTAAATTCCTGATTTCTTTTATTTTTTAATTAATTAATTAATTAATTTTGTAGTTGCAGATAGACAGTGTGCATTTATTTTATTTATATGGTGCGGAGGATCAAACCCAGTGCCTCACATGGCTAGGCAAGTGCTCTTCTAGTGAGCTACAGCCCCAGCCCTATTTAAAGAAATTTTTTTTTAACTTTTGCTTTGTTTTTTAAAAAATTTATTTACTTTTGCATTACAATTCTTAATACACCTTTATACCACAATTTATCATATCTCTGATTGTATATAAGGTATGTTGACACACACAAAAAAGAAATTTTAAACATGAATTATCTTTCTTGGAGTGTTTTGCATGGACTATTAATACCTATATTGTCTAAACTTCTTATAGTTTTAGTGTACTAGTGTTAAAAGATTGGCCCCACTTTGTTTTGCATGTTTTTTCAGTTAAAAAATAATATATATACATACACACATATTTATTTAAAAAATTATCCTATCTTTGCAGCACTTAAATGCAGAAAGGTCTTACAAATCCCAGATTGCAACCTTGCATAAATCTCTTGTGAAGATGGAGGAGGAGCTTCAGAAAGTTCAGTTTGAAAAAGTGTCTGCTCTTGCAGATTTGTCTTCCACAAGGGAACTCTGTATTAAACTTGACTCAAGCAAAGAACTTCTTAATCGACAGCTAGTTGCTAAAGATCAAGAAATAGAAATGGTATGTAATATATTTTTAAGATGCCTTTAAAATTGCTATTACTATAACATTGCTACATTTTTTTAAAGAGAGGTTCTCTTTCTTTTTTGTATATATTTATTTTTTAGTTGTAGCTGGACACAATACCTTTATTTTATTTATTTATTTTTATATGGTGCTGAGGATTGAACCTCATAAAGTATCATAAGTATATGGAAATCAAGCAACACACTTCAAAATACTGTAGGTAAAAGAAGAAATCACAAAGGGGGAAAAAGAGATTAATGAGAATGAAAACACAGTGTGCCAAAATGTATAGGATACAAATAAAAATTAAAATATTTTATTTTTAAAAATACATATTAAAAAACAGGAAAACAGTTGATCAAATGAACTTCATTCAAATTTTTAAAAAACTTTGGTGCTGTAAATAATATTAAAAAGTAAAAAGCCAGTGCATGGAATGGGGGGAAATATTTGCAAATCATTTGTCTAATAAGAGATCTGTATGTAAAATACATACAGAATTCTTATGACTTAATAACCCAATAAAAAATAAGCTAAGGATATCAGTAGACATTTCTCTACACAAGATGCATAAATGGACAGTAAGCACATGAAAAGATACTTGGAATCATTAACAATCAGAAATGCAAATCACTATTTCACATATACTAGGATGACTGTGTTTAAAAAGGCAGATGCTAAAAAAAATATTGACAAAGATATAGCAAAAGTGGAATCTTCATACACTGATGGTGGAAAGTAAGTGAGGCCACTGTGGAAAACATTTTGTCAGTTCCTAAAAATGTTAAAAATAGGATTAATATACAACCCAGAAATTCTACTCCTTTTATATTTAAGAAGAATAAAAATTATATGAACACACAAAAACTTTTACACAGTTCTCCATGATAGCATTATTTATAACAGACCCAAAGTGTAATTCAAATATTCCTAACTGTGAATGCATACCTGTGCTGCAATGGAATGTTATGGAATATGATGAGGCAATAAAAGTAACAGAGTACTGATATCTGCTAAAACATTAATGGCTTTTTTCTTTTTTTTGGTATTGGGGATTGAAACCAGCAGTGCTTAACCACTGAGCCACATCCCCAGACTTTTTTTTTTCCTTTTTCTTTTTTTGAAACAGGGTACTAATACTGAGTCTCTTTGGGGGAAGTTGAAAAAGCTGTAATTTAGATTAAAGTGATGATTGCATGAGTCTGTTAATATGTTTAAAATCATTGAATTGTACACTTATTAAATGAGTAAGTTGTGTGGAATGTGAATTATGTTCCAGTAAAGCTGTTGCCAAAAAAAGTGATGCTCCATTTTGTACTAGTGTCATCCAAGTATACGGGCTTACCATTGCCTCTTTTAATGTTCATCAACACTAACCAATTTGCCAATTTGATAGAATAATGTGTCTTTTAAAATTTTATTGGTTCTTTTTAGTTGTACATGACAGTAGAACCCATTTTGACGTAATCATACAAGCATGGAATATATCTTATTGTAATTAGAACCCTAGTACCTCTCCTTCCCCTCTTTTCCCCACTCCTTGCTCTCCTCCCTCTATTGATCTTTCTGCCATTTACCTGTAGTTTTTTTAAATTAATTTATTGTGGATGTACACAATAGTGAGATTCACTGGTGTATTCACATATATACGTGGGAAAGTTATGTCAGATTCGTTCCACTGTCTTTCCTTTTCCTATACCCCCTTCCTTCCTTTTTATCTACTCCTCTGAACTTCTATTCCCCACCCTGCTTATTGTTAGCTTCCACATATCAGAGAAAACATTCACCTTTTGATTTGGGGGAATTGGCATATTTTACTTAGCACAATAGTCCCTAGTTCCATCCATTTACCAGCAAATGTCATAAAGTCATTCTTCTTTATGGCTGAGTAATACTCCGTTGTGTATATAAACCACATTTTCTTTATCCATTCATCTATCAAAAGGCACCTAGGTTGGCTCCATAGCTATTGTGAATTGTCTTTAATAGACTTTTGATTCAATTGAAATATGTTTAGCAATATCTACATATGCTTTGGATCCTTGACCAGAGTGGGGAATGCTAGTAGTATCTAGTGGACAGAGGTCAGGGATTTTGCTGAAAATTCTATAATGCAAGGGCAGCTCTCCACACCAAGTAATTATCTAGCCCAACAAGTCAGGAGTGTCAAGGTAAAAAACCCTGGACTGGGAGTTGCATCTTGTTTGAATTTATATCATTTTGACCACTAGCAAGCATAAATTTTTGTATGTTTGCTGTTTAATTGTATTGCTTTTTTTGTACATTTTAATCATATCATTTTCATATTTCTCATTCGTCTGAGTTTTTATACTCATAAAGGTATTAACTATTTTATTTACAAAGTTTATTTTTTTCCAGTTGAAAGTTTCTTTTGAATTTTTGGTTAAGTTTATGTTGATTAGAAAAATGTTTATTTTTTATGTGGTTAAACTTATTTTTGCATTGTATTTAGCTTAGAAAATTCTTCCCCTATCTACCTACCTACCTGTCTCTACTCCAGCAATTTTGTTTTTATTTATATCCCTTTACTGGATTTTAAACTTATGCTTTCACATTTAACTTTTTAAATGCCTATAGAATTTATTATAACATATATTATAAAGATTAATTTTTTGTAAATAGTAATGACAAGTCTTCCACCTTTTGAAGAAATATTTTATGTACATTGCATATTTTAGGTTCAAGATAACCTTCAGAAACTTCCACAGTTTTAGCAAGAGAGGAATTTATGTTTTCCCCTTGCATTCCTTAACTATGGAGTAGCTAGGTATTTGTAACTCGCCTTTCTTAAGACAGAGCAGTAGTCACAGGTATCACCCAGCAGCCTGGCAGTAATATATACAGAAATATCAAAGCTGGAAATAAAAAGTGGTTGCAGTTTGGGATTAATAAGATTTTCTTAAATTAATGAATTTTCTGATCTGATTAGACGGATGGGGAAAGTGATGCTATACAGTATGTGTGGTATATATATTTGTTAAGAAAGAGGACACAGTTTCAAACTAAGAAATTGAAAGTGGTTGTCAGTTTATAACATATTGAAAGAACTTGAGAGTCCTTGATTATATGCCAGTTAAATGAATGAATGGAAATAATTGTAGATATCTTCCTATTATTGTACAGATGGAGAATGAGTTAGATTCTGCTCGTTCTGAAATAGAACTCCTCAGGAGTCAGATGACAAATGAAAGAATCTCCATGCAGAATCTAGAAGCTTTGCTGGTGGCCAATCGAGACAAAGAGTATCAGTCTCAGATAGCACTTCAAGAAAAAGAGTCTGAAATTCAGCTTCTTAAAGAACACCTTTGTTTGGCAGAAAATAAAATGTGAGTTGGCTAGCAGTATAATAACTTAAAGTTATATTTCTTAAAATTTTGGTTCTTTATAGATCAGTAGAATTTTAAAACCTGAATTTAGGGAATTTAGCTCCCATACTTTTCCATTAATTAAACTGAGGATTACAAATATTGTGATTTGTCTAAGATTTTATATTTAGTTGTATTATTTTTGTTCTTATGTAAGATATCTAAATTTAACCATCTTTGCTGGGGTTTTTTCCCAATAGAGCTTTAGGTAAAATAGAATGTCTGATCTAAAATATTGCCTTTAGGAAATGTAACCAGAGTAGAAAAAAGTAAGCACTCTGAAACTGGAAGAATTTTTTTTTTTTTTAGAGAGAGAGAGAGAGAGAGAGAGAGAGAGAGAGAGAGAGAGAGAGAGAGAGAATTTTAATATTTATTTTCTAGTTTTCGGCGGACACAACATCTTTGTTTGTATGTGGTGCTGAGGATCGAACCTGGGCTGCTGGCATGCCAGGTGAACGTGCTACCGCTTGAGCCACATCCCCACATTTTTTAAAAAAATATTTTTAGTTGTAGATAGACACAATCTTCTTATTTTCTTTATATTTATGGATCAAACCCAGTGTCTTCCACGTGCTAGGCAGGCACTCTACCACTGAGCTATGTTCCCAGATCCCCAGAAGAATTTTTGTATGTGTGGATCATCTGATATTGCTATCTAGTCTTTCCATTTGTCATTAGTGTTTCTGTATACTAGATACCTGGAAGATTTCCTGAATTTACAAAATACCGAACATTTCCCCAGAGCGTGACTTTGACTTTCTTTGTTTGTTTTTGTTAGAATCCCTAGTACAGCTTACACTTTATTAGAACTCCCAGCTGGAGATTGGAGTGGAAATGCTTGCCTTGATAGAGAACATTTCTTTCATTAAACCTGGTTAACACTTAGTACCAATGGGGAGTTTTAGACCATATTTTTGTATGTCCCATCTATAACATTAGCTTTTCCCCCATCATCAGTACCTTTTAATCTAACTCTTTGCTATGTTGAGTCTGTAGAATTTCTTCATTCTTAGGAGGCAAAAGCTAACTCCTTGAATTGTTGACAGTGGCAACATGAAAGAAAAAGAAAAAGTTGGGGAAGGGAGTGTGGGAAGTTGGAAGGGTAGTGTAAAGAGATTTAATAGTTACCAGTTAACAATTTCAAACTAAATTATTGACATTGCTGTCCTAAACTGTTCTATAAGTGAGATTCCTTGAGATTCAGCCTCGCTTTTTACCAGACAGAATATCAGATTTCTCCAAACCCTTCTTTATAATATTTAAGCAGGTAGGCATAGTTTACCTCTGACCTCATTAAGGACAGCAGTGACTCAGCTTCTGACTTGTGCATCCTGAAATTTTGTTTCTATTCCTAAAGATTGTTCTCTAACTAATCTTACTTTCTAGGAAAACATTGGTGGTTTCTGCCTTCTAGATTCATTTCTTAACTTTCTGTTTGGCTTGTCCTTTGAAAAATCACCCCTTTCCTGTGACACAATGATTTGAGAAATTGCCTCTATGCACTTGTCTTTATTTCATAACATGTTCTTCTCCTGGCTCTCTAATCATTATTTTGACCATGGATCTTTCTGGAGGATAAGGAATTCTTTGATCTCTCAAGCCCCACAGCTTTGTCCTTGTTTCTTAACCTAGGATCTGAAGAAGGTTAGGAATCATGGTCTTGGCAATCAGCTACTACTGAGAGCTCCTGACTAAGCAAAGATGCAGAGTCAGGGCCATTTTCCTTCAGAAACTGCTGTTAGGTCATGGCAGCTGTGATTGAATCATTCTTTTCAGTTACCGTAGCTAGACTGTTGGGATGACTTCAGCTGGGTTTGTAGGAGCCCTTTTTGAAGCTGGTAGGTGGCAAGCTGCCTCAGTAACGTATACGAAAACTCCTACCATAAGGGATACACTGTTTTAGAATGACTGGTAAGTTATATCACTTAGAACTAGTGTGATAATCATTTGTTTTTTCAGTCTCTAAAGTTTGTATTTCAGCAGCTGTCTTGAAAGCAAGCAAAGAGAATAGAATTTTCTGGGCAAGCAGAATTCATCTGTCATTATCTTTCTTGGAGTGTTTTGCACTGACTATTAATACCTATATTGTCTAAACAAAGATAATATGCCTATTATATGCCATATTATCACTAATATGATAGTGTGCCTTATCAAAGAGTTTTTGAGGCATTGTTTAGCCTTAAGAAGATTCTGTCAAACTGAAGAGTTTTTGTGTAACAGTTCTACATAACAAATTTTATTTCATTATAAGTGTGTATAAAGTACTTGGTTGAATTGATGTATATAAATTGAATATATATGTGTGTGTGTATATATATGTATAAAGCCATATTAATCATGATACTAGTGAATTCTAGTATTATTTGTTCATACTACTGCTTATGCTGATATAATACTTAAAAGTACTTTTATAAAAACTATTTGCAGTAAATAGGAAATATAGATAACATTACATCATATAGGCATAGGGAAGCAGAAAAGTTTTAACTAATTGAATGGGACTGGGATCACTTAGGCTCTTCAGGTAGGCTAGTTTATACATTTAATATGTCTAAAATTGGCATATTTCATATGTTCTAATAAATCTGTCCATAAAAATCATGCTGTGACTTGGATCCAGCTGAGAAACCATTGCCCACATGGTTTAATACACTCTAGGAGTCATAGCCATATTTTAAGTTTAACTGGGTTTCACTCTTACTTTCTTTTACACAGGGCCATTCAGAGTAGAGATGTAGCCCAGTTCAGAAATGTTGTAACGCAACTGGAAGCTGATTTAGATATTACTAAAAGACAGCTGGGGACAGAACGCTTTGAAAGGTAAGTTTATCTCTATACAATATCTAGCTAGGAAAGCATTGTTTTCTTAGGTAACAGTAGGTTTTAGTCATTTCATGAAGGTTATATTTTAAAATATTGAGTCACAGTTTTATGACAATTTTAATGTCACTGAACATAAAATTTAAAAGCATCACTATTTTGCTTTAGGGAAAGGGCTGTACAAGAACTTCGCCGCCAAAATTACTCAAGTAATGCTTATCATTTGAGTGCAATGAAACCAAATACAAAATGTCATTCACCAGAACGTGTTCACCATCTATCTCCTGACCGAGGCCTAGATCGATCGTTAGAAGAGTAAGTCAGTTT
The DNA here is from genome assembly GCF_045843805.1 of Urocitellus parryii. NCBI lineage: Eukaryota > Metazoa > Chordata > Mammalia > Rodentia > Sciuridae > Urocitellus > Urocitellus parryii. The sequence continues at coordinate 11,473,487 of NC_135542.1, forward strand.
AAGGATCCATTTTCTTGGGGCCACGAGGAAACTATCAGCGAATATTTGAGGGAGTGAAGAAACTCAAATATTTATGTCTGTCATTACGAGTGATCTGTAAACATGATTACCAAGATATGTTGCCATAAAAATAAAGGATTTTCAAAATTTTTAGTGTTTTACATAAATGCTATATTAACATGAAATATGTCTAATATTTCATCTAATGTTTGCATAAGTTATATTTTAAATTGATTTTTTAAAAAAATTTTTAAAATATTTTTTTAGTTGATGATAAACCTTTATTTATTTAGTTATATGTGGTTCTGAGAATCCAACCCAGTGCCTCACACATACTAGGCAAGCACTCTACCACTGAGCCTCAACTTCAGCCCTGATTTTTAAAAATTTCTATAACAAATATTTTTCATTGTGCCTTTTACTATAAAAATGTTAATTATTATAGCACTGAGAAATATATATTTTTTAGGAAAGAAATAAGCTAATTTTTCAGAGGAAAATATTTTAGGTATATTCTGCATGTCACAAATTTTGTAATAAAACAACTTTTAATTTGGAATAGTTTCAAGTGTGCATGAAGTTAAAAAATAAAAATTGTATAAAAAATATCTGCATATCTTCACCCATTATAACTATTAATAGCTAATTAATTTGTTAAGTTTATGCTTCGTTTGCTTTTCATATGCATGTGTGCTCTCTCATGCATTCACTCTTACACCTGCTCCTTCTCTTTCACTGCACATACATGCATGCATATACACAACTGACCAGTTCCTTCAATTCCAGATCACACTCTCAGGTTTCTTCCTTGCCTTATTTCATTCTGTATTTGTATATTCTTTATTCTATGATGTGAGAATGCTGGCTCAACATCAATGCGCTTATTCAACATCAGTACCTTATTTGTTTGCCCAGTCCCAGAATGCACCTAAAGTAGTTTCAAATTTTCTATGCCAGTTTCACTACAGTAACAGACTGACTTCTAAAAAGTTTGAGATCCATTTGCAGTTCTTCCTTCCTGCTCTCTTACATTACCTTGTCCCAATTATTGAGGGTATATAATTAAATACTAAGTTTACTGATTACTTGAATTAGTCCTTCTTTTGTTTCCCCCTTTTTGTTGTGGTTATGGTATTCAATTGAAATAACATTAAATTCATTTGTTTCAACTTGCTTTCATTTTTCCTCTTCTAGCTTTTCCTTGATTTAATTAATTCTATTTTGAATGTGTAGATTAGCATACTCTTAAAAGTCAAAACTCCACAAGAAGTAATCATCAGAGAAGTGTCATTTTCTGTTGTACACATCCATCCCATGGCACATGCTTCTACGCCTTTCCTTTGTTATTTTTATGATAAAGATATAGAGACATGTATTTTTCCTTTCTTAACCAGCACACTGCATGTACTTGTTTGTACTTCGCTCTTCTCCCTTAGTAATGTGTCCTGGAAGTCAGTCTAAATTGATGGAGATTCTCTTCATTTCTTTTTATGACTGCTTAATATTCCTTTCTGTGGATATTTTATAGTTATTCAACCAGTCTCCTACACTTGGACATATAGGTGGTTTCCAATGATTTGTAATTATAATCAAGACTACAGTGAATAATCTTATGCATATGTATTTTCATATTATTGGAGAAGTATTTTTAGAATAAATTCCAAGAAGTGAGATTTCTGGATCAAGCAGTAATGCATATGTAGCTTTTTAAAATATTGCCAAATTTCTCTCCGTAATGGTATCATTGTGCACTCCCTCCAGCTGTGTGTAAATGCTCGTTTTCCTACAGCCTTCTCAGCAGAGTGAATTTGTACCAATATGGTAGGTGGAAAATGATATTTTAGTGTAGTTTTTATTTGCATTTCTATATTACAAGTGAAGTTATCTTTTAATAGACCATTTTTATATCTTCTGTATTATTTATTCATTTCTTTTGCCTATTTTTAATGGATTTTTGGTCTGTTATTAATTTAATTTTTATATATTTTGGAAGATTAATCTTTTATCTGTGATATGTACTATAAGAATTTACGCTCATTTTTGTCATTTGTCATTAATTTTACTTATACCATTTACTCCCACTTTTAAAATTTTACGAAGTGAAAATTTTAAATCTTTTCCTTTTCTACATCTGGATTTCTAGACATAGAAAATCTTTCTCTATATCTAGATAATAGAGATTTTCATCAGTGTTTTCTTTTAGTACTTACATAGTTTTACTTCTCTGTATTTCTGATGCATTTGGAATTTAGATTATGAGTGGTTTGAGGAATAGATCTTTTATTTTTCCAAATGAGTATCTAGTTGTCCCAAGATCATTTAGTTAAAAAAAAAATAACAAAAACCTCTTTGTCCCAGTCATTCACATTTCTTTCAGGACTTTCTCTTTATATTCCATTAATCTGCCTGTTTGTGTACTTATTGTCTGTTTTATTTTAGAGACTTTCTGGTATTTTTATGTAGAAATAGTCCAATGGTATGCCTGGAAAACTGGATTTCTAAGAGAGGAGGATCTATAGAACTCGCCAATTTTTGTAATACAAATGCTTCCGTTATGACCAGTTTCAAGCTATCAATGGTTTAATCTGCAGATCACCAAATTCTTAAATATTTACGATTAGCTGAGAACCAGCCTCAGGACAGAAATAGGGTCTTCCTTGTAAGTGTTTACCTGTATTTTCTTGAGAGTTTATTTTTCCATATGAACTTTTGGGTCAATTTGTCTTACATCATTTTTTTTAAAAGTCCATTGGAATTTTTATTAGGATCACATTATATTTATAAATTAACACAGGGAGAGCTGACATCTTGATGATAGTGATACATTCTAACCAAAAGGAGGAAATGTCTTACATTTGTTTGAATTTATATTTGTGTCTTTTAGGAATTCCTTGTAGTTTTCTTTATATAGATTTTGAACATTCCTTGTTAAGGTGATTCCTAAATATTTTATTTTTTGTGTTGCTATTATAATTTTTTATTCATTTATCTTCAAAAGTACTGTTGATATTTATGTTTTTCTTTTTATTAGTACATTATGATTATAAATAATATTGAGGTTCATTTTGACTTATTCATACATGTATGGAACATAATTTGCTCCAATTCAATCCCTAGTACTTCCCCTTTCCCTCATGTATTCCCTACCCCTTTTCCACTTCCTCTACACTATTGATTTTCCTTATATTTATTTATAGTTTTTTTTTTAATTTGTGCTTTGTAGATATACATAAAGGTGAAATTTGGTATGATACATATATATATAGCACAGTTTGGTCACTTTCATTCCACTGTTCCTCTCTTTCCCTATCCTTCTTCCCTCAATCCCTTTTCTCTGTTCCACTAATCTCCCTTCTATTTTCATGGGATTCTCCCCTCATCCCCTCTTCCCCTTTATTTTGTTCTGGCTTCTATACATAAGAGCAAACATTTAACCCTTGACTTTTTATGTCTGGTTTGTTTCACTTAGCATGGTATTCTCTGGATCCGTCCATTTACGAGCAAATACCATAATTTCATTCGTTTTGAGGCTGATCAAACCTTTATTGTATTTTATACAGTTTCTTTATCCATTCATTTGTTCTTTTTAAATTTTTTTTTAGTTGTAGTTGGACACAATACCTTTATTTATTCATTTTTATGTGGCTGTCATGAATTGCGCTTCTATAATCCTTGATATGGCTATACAATTGTAGTAGGCTGATTTTAATTGTTTTGCATAAATACCCAGGAATGGGATAGCTGGATCATATGGAATGGATCTATTCTAGTCTTTGAGTCATACTCCTTTCCAAAATGGTTTTACTAATTTGCAGTCCCAACAATGTATGAGTGTACCTTTCCCCTCATATTCTCACCAACTTTTATAATCTTTTGTGTTCTTGATGATTGTCATTCTGACTGGCAAGAGATGAATATAATTTTGATTAGCATTTCCATGATTGCTAGGGATGTTGAATACTTTTTCATGTATTTGTTGGCTATTTGTATTTCTTCTTTTGAGAACTGTCTGTTCTTTTGTCCACTTATTAATTTGGGTTATCCTTTTTATGTTTAGTTTTAGTTTTTAGTTTTCTTTGTGATGTTTTAGTTTTTTGAGTTTTTATATATTCTGGATGATAATCCCCAGTTGAGGAGCATCTGGCAGAGATATTCCATTCTTCATTCTCTTGTTTCCTTTGCTGTGCAGAAAATTTTTAATGTGATGCTCCCAGTTATTGATTCTTGGTTTCATTTCTTGCACTTTAGGAGTCATGTTAAGGAAGTGGGTACTTTCACCAATATGTTGGAGTGTTGAGCCTATGTTTTTCTAACAGTTGCAAGATTCTGGTCTAATTCCCAGGTCTTTGATCCACTTTAAGTTGACTTGTGTGCATTTTCTACATATGGATATTCAGTTTTTACAGCACCATTTGTTAAAAAGGCTCTCTCTCTCCAATGAATGCTTTTGGCATCTTTGTCAAGTATGACTGAATCTGTGTGAGTTTGTGTCTTCTATTCCATTGTTTTGGTGCCAATACCATGCTTTTTTTATTACTGTAGCTCTGTAGTATAATTTGAGATCAGATACTGTGATGCCTCCCGCATCGCTCTTCTTGCTCAGGTTTGCTTTGGCCATTCTGAGTCTCTTATTCTTCCACATGAATTTTTAGAGTTGAAGTATATCACTGGTATTTTGATGGGAATCGTATTGACTGTAAAATGCACTATGGATATTTTTTAAGCAGACCAGACACCCCCACTCAAAAGAAACTTGCCCTAATTAAGCTTCTCCTCTTGCCAGATCAGCAGGATGTCTGCAGAGGTTATTGTGGTTGGTAGTTTCCTCTTTCTTATAAATGCACAACATGTTATCTCTGTTTTCTTAGTTTTTTAAAAAAGTGAAACCTATGTCTGGTCTAGGGGATGGAGGGAGAGCACTTGACATGTGAACTTCCCAGCCCCGCCCCCACTGGGTATAAAGGTCAAAAAATTTCCAAAATCTATGTTCAGAGGAAGAATTCTTAGGCGAGAGCCTTCTCTGAACCCTGAAGTCAATAAACCTGCTTCCTGCAAGTTACTTGGGTGTCCAGCCTCTTCTGTCCTACTTCATTTTGACAATACTAATTCTATACAAGAAAAGGTCTTCAGGTTCTTTCTTCAGTGTTCTATAGTTTTCATTGCAGAGATCTTTAACCTCCTTGTTTAGATTTATTCCCAAGTATTTTTTATTTTGAGGTTACAATTGATGGGATAGTTTTCTTTCTCAACAAATTCATTACTGGAATATAGGAAAGCTATTGATTTATATATGTTGATCTTGTATCCTGCTGCTTTGCTGAATTTATTTATAAATTCTAGAAATGTTCTGGTAGATTTTTTTGTGTATTCTAGATAAAATATTATAAACAAATAGATTTTTTTAACTTCTTATTTTTCTATTTGTATCCCTTTGTATCTCTTGTCTGATTGCTGTGATAAGAGTTTCAAGAACTATAAGGAGTGGTGAGAAGGATATCCTTGTCTTGTTCCTGACTTTAGAGGAAATACTTTTTGTTTTTCTCCATTCAGAGGATGTTGTCTATGAATTTGTCATATAGAGCCTTTATAATGAAGAGGTAAATTCCTTCTATCTCTAGTTTCTCTAGTGTCAAAACATAAATGGGTGCTGGATTGTGTCAAAGGCTTTTTTCACACCCATTGAGATGATCACATGATTCTTGTTCTTAATTCTGTTTATTTGGTGAATTATGTTTTTTGGTTTGTGTATGTTAAACCAGTATTGCATCCCTGGTATAAAATCCACTTGATTATGATATACTTTCATCTTACTGTGTTTTTGAAGGCAACTTGCCAATATATTTTTTTAATTTTTTAAAATACTTATTTTTTTAGTTGTAGTTGGACACAATACCTTTATTTATTTATTTTTATGTGGTGGCTGATGGTGGAACCCAGGGCCTTGAACATGGTAGGCAAGCACTCTACCGCTGAACCACAATCCTAGCCCCAACTTGCCAATATTTTTAAAGGATTTTGTGTCTATATTTATCAGGGATATTATATTGGTCTGTAGTTTTCTTTGCTTGATGTGTCTTTGTCTTGTTTTGGTATCAGTGTGATAGTGGCTTCATAGAATGAATTTGGGAGTGTTCCCTTCATTTCTATCTCATGGAATAATTTGAGGAAGCTTGGCATTAATTCTTTTTTTTAATTTTTTTTTATTGTTGGTTGTTCAAAACATTACATAGTTCTTGACATATCATATTTCACACTTTGATCAGGCATTAATTCTTTTTTAAAGATCTGGTAGAAGTTTGCTAAGAATCCATTTGGTCCTGGATTTTTCTTTGTTGGAAGCCTTTTAATTTCTGCTTCATTCTCATTAGTTCAGTTTGGGTAGGTCATGTGTCTTGAGATTTGTTTGTATTGTCTAGATTTTCTAGTTTATTGGAGTGTAAGTTTTCAAAATAGTTTCTAATGATTCTCTGGATTTCAGAAGTATTTTGGTGATAACTCTAATTTTGTTGATTCAGGTCTTCTCTTTTTGTTTGGTTTGTCAGTCTGGTTTATCTCTTCAAAGACTCAACTCTGCATTGATCCTGTGTAATTTTTTTTTAAATTCTCAAGTTCATTAATTTGGGCTCTGATCTTATTTCCTGTGTTCTACTAATTCTGGAATTAGTTTGTTTTATTTCGAGGGCCTCAAGGTGTAATGTTTGATTACTTACTGAGGATCTTACTATTTTTCTTTTTAAAGGAACTCAATGCTATAAACTTTTCTCTTGAACTGTGTTCCTACTGTCCTAAAGATTTTGATGTGTGTATCTCTGTTCCCATTTACTCCTAAGAATTTTTTTTTATTTCTCCATGTATATCCTCTGTAATACATTTCTCATTCAAAAGCATATTATTTAATCTCCAGGTATTAAAATTGTTTCATTTTTTATATTATTTATTAATTTCATTCCATTATGATCTGATAGGATGCAAGGAATTCTATTTTTTTGTATTTGCTAAGACTTGCTTTGTGCCCTAAAATACAATCTATTTTAGAGAAAGTTCCACGTGCTACTGAGAAGAAAGTGAATTCATTTGTTGACGAATGAAATCGTTTATACATATCTGTTAGGTCCATTTAATTAATAGTGTTTTTTTAGTTCTGAAGAGTCTTACTTAATTTGTCTGGTTGACCTGTCTAATGGTAAGAGAGGTCTTGAAATCATACAGTATTATTGTATAATGGTCTATTTGATTCTTTGTATTGAGAGGGATTTGTTTTATATTCATAGGTACACCACTGTTTCTGTGTAAAATCTCTATCCTGCTATTTGGTAAATTCTTTTGTTTTTTCAAGCTTCGTCTTTGATTCTGTAGACTTTTCTAGGTCTACAGTGCTATCATCTGCAAAAGATACTGTTTTATTTGCTTTTCCCTATTTTTCTATATCTTGAATTATATTCTCTAGGCTTTGAAAATTTTCCATTGCTTTGGAACTATTTGATCAATAAAAATTTGGTTGAATTCACCTTTAAAACAACAGAGCCCTGGTTATTTTTCAATGAAATATTTCCTTAATAACTATTTATAATATTCTTCTTTGGACACTGGTCTTTTTAATTGTCTATTTTCGCTGTGTTTACCTAACAGATTATCCATTTCCTCCTAGGTTGGCAAAGTTATTTGGATAAAAGCAACCAATATAGTATTATGAATTTTAAAATTTCTTCTGGATCAGTAGTTTTATACCTCCTATCATCATATATGTATATATTTGCCTCCCTATGATAACTTTTTCCTTAATTTCATTAGCCAATGAACATTGTTCATTGCTTCAAAGAACCAGAATTTTTATTTATTGTTTTGATGTGTTTTTTCTATTATTAGTTACTGCTTTATTTTTATTATTTCCTTCCTGTGCAAGACTCTTATTTTGTCAGTTTTCTTTTTTAACTTTTTGAGCTGTGAATTTAATTCATGTATTACCCTTCTTTTATTTTATCGATACAGATATTTAGGGCTTTGATTTATCCTCTGATCATTATTTTAAACATATTCCATAGATTCTGACATATGATGCTTATCACTGATTTTTCTGAAATTAATTTGTTTGTATTTTCACTTTTATCATTTGATGGAAAATCTTTTAATTTCCATTGACAGGGTTTTTATTTTCTAGTGCTATTAAATTGTGATTGGGGAATATTGTCTGAATATTTGTTTTGTGCAACCTGATGTTCTTTGTGCTTTACTATATGATAAATTTTGTTGTAAACAGTTTAATGCACTTGAAAAAATACATTCTTTCATATCAGGGTATAGTATTTACTATATATCTAAAATATCTACCTTTAAATATATACCTTTTGGGTTTTATGTAGATCTTTTATATTATGGCTTGACTTTTGTCCACTTGACCCATTATAAATTAAGAATAGTGTTTTAAAGTTTTTTATTATGAGTATGTTTTTGCATTTCCTATAAGTTTTATTTTATATAGATGGTTTGTTATGTTTGTTCCATGGATATTCTAAAGTGTCATTCTTCATTGTGAAATGTGGCTTTTATAAAGTTTCCTTTCTGATGCATTTACTTTTAAGGGGCATATTTGTTTTGGCCAGACATCTACTTTGTCTGGTATTAGAGTTCAACTCTTGTTTTATTATGGATTTGAGTTTTGCTTTATAAATCATTTTGAAAATCATTTCTTAAAAGTATGTGAGTTAAAATCCTTCATATTATTGATGTGACTGCTAGGTTAGTCTCAACTATGTCCAGTTATTGTCTGTATTATGTGATATTTGCTGTGCTTCCTCATTGGATTAATCTTCTTTACTTTTTAACAGATTTCTTGAGATATTTAGAAAAGTTTGTACTTTATTTTAGTTGTTACCTTTATATTAATAATAATGCCTCAATCCTCTTTTTTTTTCTTTTTACTTTCTATTTCATTGTTAGTTTTAAATGTTATCCTTTGGCCACCTATCATCAAGGAAAAAGCCAATGGATTTACTTTATTTTTCTCAACCATTACCATTTCCTATCCCTTTAGTTTATCTTTTTCATATAAATGGAATCATAGTATATAACCTCTGGTGGCTGACTTTCACTCAGCATAATATATTTGAGTTTTATCTAGGTGGTTTTATGTACTTGTAATTGTTATATGTTCCTTTTAACTGCTGAAAAGTATTTTAATATCCTTTGTGTGAATGTATCATAGGTAATTGTTTAATGATTATAATCTTGATAATAGTTGGAAAAATAGGACAGAGCCCCGCATATCCTTCCCCTAGCTTCTGAAATGCCAGTATCTTACCAAAAAAAAAAAAAAAAAAGGAAATTGACATGGTATAAGATGGTTCTTAGCTAGGTCATTGGCCTTATTTAGATATCCCTAATTTTTACAAATTCTTATGTGTGTGTATTTATACATAACACACACACCAACACTAATCAGGATACTGAGTTGTTCAACAGCACCAAAGAAATCCCTGCTTGCTGGTGATACCCCTTTATTGTTGCAACCCTTTTCTTCTCCATCCCTATCCCCTCTATTCCTAACCCCCGGCCAGACTAATTTCTTCTCCAACTCTATATTTCCATCATTTTATCATTTTGAGGATGTAATGTAAATGGAATCATACACAGAACATAAGCTTTGAGATTGACTTTTTTTTTCTATTCATGATATCTCAAGTTCTGGTGAATATCAGTAGTTCGTTCTATTTATTGTTGAATAAAATAGTTCGGTCTATTTATTGTACAGTTTATGAAAAAATATAATGTATACATTTTCTTTTGCAGGGTTGGTGCAAACATCTTAAAGTAATGCTATAGTATATTTTTTACACGTTAAAATATTTGAGTTAAAAGTATTAATCTGCATAATTTTTTCTCTTATAGGAATCTTTGCTATAGAGATTTCTGACACACAAAAAGATTCTTCACATTCTGAGAAAGGTCAAAGTTACAAACGGATTTTTTTTTTGCTATATGATTGCATTTATCTTTTGAATGCTTGACAATGTTAAATGTATTTATTAACTTCATGCCTCTGAATCTCTGTTCTCATGTGCCACATTGCAGTGATCTGAGATGACTTATACAAATAAAAATGCATGGCTCTTTCTATCCATACAGTAATAGTGAGTGTAAAATCTGCTTACTTCACTATTGAACACTGTTTTGTTAACAAACTGGAGTAAATAAAGGAGCTTAAAAAAAAGAGGGAAAAGTGTTTTTACAAAACAAATTTCCTTTCCTTTCTTGGTATCTCAAATAATTGATTGGTTAATTTTTTTTCTTTGTGATCTATGTTTTCATGGCTGGAGAAGTTGTGCCAAAATATGCACAGTTTACCAGTATTAGCCTAGGACCCAATATTGCATTTTAGAACCAACCTGACATAAATTCCATGCCATAGTGTGACTTCAGACCAGCAGAAAGTAGGAGTGTGTCAGAGTTTTAAATCCATACTATTGTACCACTCAAACTAATTAAAATACATTTTCTATAATTGTGTTTACTCCTACTATTTTTAGAAAGGTAGGTGATGCTATATCTGTAAAAAATGTAAGACTTTAAAAAATCTGTATTTTTTAATAAGTTTTCTTTAAAACATTAAAGTATTGCAATCAACTTAATTGCCATTTTATTTTATTTTATTTTTTTGCCTGTGGCAGCTGTTTGTAATCCAGAATAACAAGTGCAGTGATGTTTTCTTTTCTCTCCTAAAATCTCCTAAATCTCTTATCCGTCCATAGACTTTGACTTAATGTTGATATTAGAGCCTGAATGCTACTGTATTTTACTGATATAAGTTATTTGTATTCTTGCCATTTTAATAAAAAGTCCTGTCACTAATATTATCCATATGATGTAGAAAGTTTTTCATTTTATTTAGTCATTATTCAATATGACTATAGTGATGATGGATAGTGCCATGATTTAAATCTTGTTTAATCTTTAGTATGCTGTTATTTTTCCATTAATTCATGCTACATACTCATTTCAGTTTGATCAAAATTTTCAGGTTTTCTTGTTTAGATTAAGACAGTCATTAGATTGACTTAAAAATAATTTAAAATTATAAACATTTTAAAGAATATATGCAAAAAATTATTGATAATATTAAAATAATATACTGACATATGCAAAATTAACCTTTTTTGGATTACTCAGTGACCTTAGTACTATATCATCACAACATTAATTTTTGTCCTTTCATCTAGAAGAATTGACAAATGAACTAGACATGCATGTATCGTGTTAGATGTAGAAGGCAATATGTTAGGGGATGAGAGAAACATGAATAAAGTATGTAAGAAAATAGTTCCATGCTTGATTAAAATTATACTGTTCTTCTATTAATTATAAAATATTTAAAAGGAAAGTTATATGGTATAGTATAAAGGGACCAACATTACCAAAGATAGGCAAAAACCTCAGTGGTGTTCTCTGTTAAAGAAAAACTTTTGTTGAGATCATTTTCAAGAACATTTATTGTTTTAAATTAGATTCTTATTGCTTGATATTTTTAATAGCCTATTGATATGATAAAGATTGGCTAGTACATACTTAATACCAGTACTACCACACATATTCCTCCTTGGATGACAAAAAAATCTGAAGGAGCTCTCAACTCTCAAATGTTATGTTGAATACAAAACATCTACTCTGTTGAAGGGAGGGTGCTATGAAAGAGAACTGTGAACCCTCTGAGTAATTTAAATACAGAATTTGTTATGTTTTAAAGTTCTGTACACCACCAGGATTCTTTTATAAAGTCTGTGCTTTTTTCTGTTAATTTGAGCTACTCTACTGTCCAACCTTCTGTTGGAAGTAGAAGCCAGGCATTTGCATGAGGATCCACTCTGAAGTTCATAGGCTATGGTTTCAAAAGGAACAGGTAATATCCTTTTGATCTTTGGAGTATTACTATTAGAATTCAATTAATAGGGATTAATTACAATTTAGCAAAAAATTTAAAAATTGTCTGACACTCTTGGGGTATTGGCCATAGTGATTACAGTAATTAATTCTGAGAAAATAAAAGAAGAAACAAAAATACTAGTGGAAGCCACTAGGCTTGTCATTAATTATGATTCTTAAACAGTTATTGCTTCAATAATTATTTGAAATTATGCATTGAGTTACTGAAAATATACTTTCCAGTAGTCTTCTGATAAGAATCTTCCATTTTTTTTTTCTATCCTGTCTTCACATTTTCAAGTAAGTCCTTGCTTATGGCTTTTTTATAGTTTCTGTAGTTTCCCAAATATTGTGTTTCAAGTTACATGTTTTGCATAATCAGAAATAGTTTACAACTTTCATTTACTTTTAGTAAGGTACAATGAATTCTACTAATCAAAAAAAGAATCTTCAAAGTTCATGTATCTTAAGTCTTTTCCATAACAGCAATCATAGCCAGTCGTAGGCTATTGAACAGCACAAATTTGTTCAAAGTTAAATCATAAGATATCAGAATGTAACTTAGACTTTTTGTTAGCTTTGAACTTTGCAAGTGAAGAAAAACTCTGGCCTAATACTGTAAAAAATTAAAAGCTGAAGATAATTAGACCATCTATTCCAGCCCCTAGATAAATTTTGCCCCTTAGTGCGTTTCTCCATAATCACAATGAGTTACACTAATTATTTTGGACCTTTCTATAAATTTCCCAGTGAAATTTAAGAACATTTAATGTTTTACCCAAAGAAAGATTTATATTAAATAAAGTCCAAAGCTTTATTATCTTTATGTTTTATCATCTCTATAAAATAATCTGTCATTATCAGTGCCCTTCAGATTAATACCATGTCACAGACAAGATAATACATGGTGGATCAAATTGAACCTACCTTTCTTTCAATAAATTCTTTGAATTTAAAAAAAGCTATTCTTTGATTTTTTAAGGATATTACGTAAGTGCCTTATGGTTTAGAAAAGGATATTTTGTAAATGTAAAATATTTTAGGTGCTTCTTAATTTTTTTATTATTTTAATTGTATTCTTTAATACTTTTGCTGATTCAAAATGATTATTTTATAAGGTTAGAGGAAGTTATACCCTTTTTTTTCCTCTCATATATTTCAGTCTTTTATTTTTTAAATTTGTTTTAATTAGTTATACATGACAGTAGAATGCACTTATATACTTTGATATATCATACATAAATGGGATATAATTTCTCATTTTTCTGAGTATACACATTATAGAATCACATTGGTCATACAGTCATACACATACATAAAGCAATAATGTCTGTTTCATTCTACTATCTTTCTTATCCCCACATCCCCTGCTTTCCTCTCCTTTCACTCCCCTCTACCTAATCTAAGGTAACGCTATTCTTTTTTTTTTTTTTGCATTACAATTCTTAATACACATATATACCACAATTTTTGTATCTCTGTATATAAAGTATGTTGACACCCAATTCAAGCCTTCATACATGTACTTTGTATAATGATGTCCATCACATTCCACCATCCTTGCTAATCCCCTTAGAGGAAGTTATATTCTAATGTGTAAGTTTCAACAGAATTCATAGAAATAAGCAACATTTGTAATTGCACAATAAACATGCACTTTAAAATATTCAAGTGTAAACAAGTAACACTTGGGCACCTCTGTTAGGCAAGAACTTATCTAAGCTCAAATGGAGTCAGGCACAAAATTACCAGTAATAAATGTTATTGTAGAGTCTCCCTCACTTAACCCTTAGAGAAATTAGAAAGGACACAGTTAGACCCATGTCCTCTTCCATTAGTACTTCCTGATATTAAGGCCATTTAAAATAAAGAATGAATTTACCAAAGTTACCAAAATCACAAATAATATTTCTTATTGCCAGATTAACTCCTGTATCACTTTGCTATAACATCTACAGGCAGAATGATGCTCACAATATTGTCAGATGTTAAATCTGTTATATATCAAGACACTATAAAAAAAAACAAGTAAATAGCAGAAAGATCGGTAGAGGGAAGAGAACAGGGGGAAGTAGGAAGGGAGGGAAAGGGGACTGAATTAGAGCAAATTATATTCCATGCATTTATAATGATGTCAAAATGAATCCTAATTATATATATATATATATATATATATATATATATATAACTAATGATATATATAACTTTTAGCAAACTATAAGTTTGCTAAAATAAAAAGGATACAGATTGAAATGTGATGCAAACAGTAAGAAAAAAATTTTGTTTATTGTCCTATTCAATAATTCCTAATCCTAGGTTTACTTTAGAGTGATTTGTGAGCCTTTACCAAAAGATGCAATGAAATTAAATGGCCAAGGTGCAGTAATGTGCTTGAAACAGAGTATAGCTTTATCATCAATTTTGAAGAATCTAACTAACTGTTCTAAGTTTTGCAGACCTAACTTAAATAGATGATCATTATGTTTATGTTATACTTGGTTAAATTATTTTATGCTTCTCCTTTCCAAACTAAATTTTTTTCTTATGAAGTTAGCACAATTTATTATGCTGCTTCCTTTGATTGTCTAGGAATTGTTCTCCAATATACTATCCTTATTTCTTTTCTGACTTTACAGCCTGTCTCTTAGTTTTTTTAAAAAAACCATTTTTAGTTGTAGATGGACACAGTACCTCTTATTTATTTTTATGACCTCTTCCATTAGCTGAGGATCAAACCCAGTGCCTCACACATGATAGGCAAGCGCTCTACCACTGAGCCACAACCCCTGCCCACTGAAGTTTTTATTTATAAATCTCCTTTTCTAGTTTGTGTTAATGAAATGTGTGCTTTGCAGGTAACCTCAATCAACTTTAGTGAATAAATCTTCATTTGCTCTGTTATAAATATACTCTTAGACATAGTCCTGTCCTTAGAGGATATTATCAAAGAGAGGCCATACAGCCTACTTGAGAATTCTATTGATGGTTGTGTCTTTGTAGGCACATTGTAAGTTTTCAATAAATGTCAACTGTTACTATAGGACTTCCTTGTGACATCTGTGCAATTGTTTAAGGATATAATTATTTGCACATTTCATATGTGCTCAAGCAATATTTGCAAAATTGATAATCTGGGACTTCTATCAACTTTTGTCTTTTAATATTAACTATGTAATTATTTAATGTGTTAAGTGTTTTTGAAATATTTGCTGCTTTTAAATTTTAAATTAGAATGGTGTCAGGCACATTATAAGTTTTCAATAAATGTTAATAGTTATTATAGGATCTCCCTCACTTAGCCCATAGAGAAATTGGAAAGGACACAAAGAGACCCACCCATTTTCTCTTTCATTAGTACTTACTGAAGTTAAGGCAATGCTTAAAGGAATTAGTTTACCAAAGTTATCAAGTATGGCACAGTTGTGATTCACTACTATGAAGAATTTTAGTATGTCTAAAATAGTATATTTTAAGCAGATTTCTTTTGTGCGCTAAAATATGGTAAATGTTCAGTAGTCAACTGAACATCAGATTTTCAAAACACCACCTCAAATCTCTAACAATAGAAAAGCCAATAATTTTTAGTAAAATTTCTACATATTATCTCTTTACCATGTTTTCCCAGTTCTTGGCTCAATATTACAGCATTTCTTGAGTGAGGGAGATTGGCCAGACTGATGCTTCTAAGCACAGCATGTGAAATATTATTTCCTGAGATAACGTCATCATTAAATGACATGCTGAAACTCAGATATGCTGAAAGGTACGTCAGAATCTGCTCTGCTGTGTTAGTGTGGCGTACCATCTCCATAGCCACACTTTTTCAGTAATGTTCTCATTATTTCTGTCAGAGCATTTCTTATGTAGAAGTGGTTTGGTTATTATTCTGAATTTGCACTTACTCCTTTATGTAAATTTAATAAAACATTAAATTATATCATGAAATTAATGTACTCTCCAGATTAGAAGCATTTGATCTGTGATTAACAGTTTAAGGTATAGTCCTTGGCTTTGAGGCCACCTGAGAAGACAGAGTGCTGCATCTCAGCCAAAGCTCACAGGCTTTTGCACTTGTGCCTTATAAAAGTGGAGAAAAGTGGGAGGATGGTTAAAGGAAACGGAGGATATAAATTCTCCATGAATATGACAGTAGGAATTTCTGTAAGGCCCAAGATAACTAATAATGATAGCTAATAGCAGAAATGCTCACGGGCACGCACATGTGCGTGTGTGTGTGTGTGTAGATACATTTATAAAAATATAAATGTATTTCATTTATGTTTTAAATAAATATACTTGTTTAGATATTTGCTGATCCTCAAAAAAGTTACAGGTTACCATTTTCTATGATTTGAATGTGTCCCCTGAAATTCAAGTGTTGATGTTTTGGAAACTTAGTCCCTAAATTCATAAGTTGATGGCATTTGGAGGTGGGGTCTATTTATGGGGGAAGGGGGGTGTTAGGATTAGATGAGGTCATGAAGGCAGAGCCCCAAGAGGGAAATAGAGGCTTTTTAAGAAGAGGAGGAAACCTGTTCTCCTGCTCTTACCATGATGCCCCCTCCAGGTTGTGATGTGGCAGGAAGCCTCACTAGATGAGAGCAGCCTTCAGAGTTGTGAGAACTTTCTTTCCTTTATAAGTTACCCAGTCTGTGGTATTCTGTCATACATTCAAGAAACAAACAAGAACACCATTCAAGTGGCAAGGGATATATTCCACTTGCTTACAGACTTAATGTAAGCCAATAAAAATGCAATTCCCTAGAAGTTAATGCCAAAACAATGCCATTGTTTGTTAAAGGAAAAGTAAAATGCTCTGTTCAGGAAGGATGTTTGCCATGATCAGTTTGTTTCTGTGAAGACAAAGAGGGAATGGCTGTTAAACAGCACTAGTGGTTAGTAAGGTGGAAAACAGAGGAAGAACAAGAATCAGGAATGGTAGTGATAATGATTGTGCTATTGACTTTCTTAACTACAAAATGCACAGCAGAGGGGTCAACAGACTACTGGTCCTCACTTTGTTCCAGTGTCTCAACTCTTCAACTATTAGACTGCAGAGCCTTGTGCTATTCACTGCTGTCCCCCACACCTCAGTCACCACATTGCTAGGTCCTGGCTCTATACCAGTTGTTAGCATGAATGAACGAGTCCAGAATCCAAGACCTTTATATGACATGAATATACAGCTCTTACTCTCCAGCCAAATTGTGAACTTGCTGTTCATAAATGCCCCTGATGTTTTCATACTTTGTGCCGTGTTCATGCTAATCCTGAACCTTCTGACCTCTTACTCCTCAAAATCCTACTCAGTTTATATAAAACTTAACATTTGCTGAATACTTACTGGGTTCCAGACACTTGGAACACACAGATAAATGATAGGAGTTCACAGTCAAGTTCAGGAGACAAACAAGTAGAAAAGATAGTTTGGTAAATACTAGGATAAAGCATAGGTGGGGGTTGCTAGAGAAGCATGGATTAGAGATAGAATCTCTCAATCTCAGAGAAGCCTGCAAAGTGCAAGCAGTGTCAAAAATGAAGGGGGAGAAGTATGTCCAGGAGGAAAGACCAATGTGTGCAAAGGCACCAAGGTCCAAAGGAGTGGAGCACTAGTTAGGGTTTTGATCTGGAGTGTTCCCAGTGGTTCGTGTGTTGAAGCTTTGTTCCCGGTGGAGCAGTGTGGGGAGCTGGGGCTTGGGGAAGTGAATGGATCCTGAGGGCTCTGACCTTATTAATGGGATGACTGATCCATAATTGATGGACTCATAATTGAATGGACTACTGGGAGTGGTGGATTGTGGGGCCTAGTCGGAGGAAGTAGGTCACTCTGTGCCCTGGAAGGATATCACTGATTTCCAGCCCCTTCCTCTGTCTACCTCCTGTCTGCCAGCAGATAAGCCACTTTGCTCTACCACCACTCCCTGCCATGAAATTCTACTTCACCATTAGCCCAGAAGCATTGGAGCCAGGTGGCCATGAACTGAAATCTCTGAAACTGAGCCAAAATAAATCTTTAACTCCTTGAAATTGTATATCTCTGGTATTTTGTCACAGCACTGAAAGGCTAACACAAGCACACTCTGAAAAATGCATATGATTCAGTAAAGATGGAGTATGGGGTGTGAATCTGGGCATGGTGAAAGTAGCTGTCAAGAAGGGGGTTAAGTTATGAAGTGTCTTATGTGCTATACTAAGAGTTTCAACTTTATCCAGAAAGCCATTGAAAATTTTCCAGCTATTGAAATAACAGTTTGGTATCTTTTAACTAGAGAATAGTTAAATAGTTTTAACAGGTTTGCATTTTTGAAGAATTCCTCCACAGTGGAGACAGAGTAGTAAAGTGGTCATTGCTATGAGCCTTAACACTAAAATAGTGGGAATGGGGAAGTACAGCATATTTCTGAAACACTCATAAGTTAGGACTTGGTAAGCAATTGGATGAAGGAAGTGAGAAGAGTTTTAAGATTATTTTCAAGGTTTCTGAAATAGGCAATTCTAAAAGTTAATTAGCTGAAATAGAGAATAGAAGATGAATAATGGAAGGCTAGGGTTGTGGCTCAGTGGTTGAGTGCTCGCCTAGCATGCATGAGGCACTGGGTTCGATCCTCAGCACCACATAAATATAAAGATATTGTGTCCACCTATAACTAATAAATAAATTTATTTATTTGTTTGTTATTTAGGTTCTCAGGGTAAATCCAGCACTGTCTAGCTGGCCATTTGCTCCTGATTTTTCTTCTACCTCTCTGACAGCTTTTTGGTTTCTTTTATAGACTCCTCTTCTTTTAAAGAACATCTCCCCCCACTCCAGGGATCCATTTTAGACTTCTCTATAAATCTGCTCTGGCATCTCATCCAATTCCTTGGTCTTAATTATCATCTGTGTATTGGTGACTTCCTAGTTTTTATCTCCAGATCAGATCTTGAGACGTAGTTCTCATTGCCTATTGAATATCTCCACTCAAGTATCTTATAGGTGCTTACTCTCTGTGTCTAAACCAAATCCAACAGTGTTTCCTCCCTGCATCCTTGGTGCTTGTTCCCCACAGTGTCACTAGCCACCATGTCAGATGCCTGAACCCTGAGCCCAGCTGTCCTCCCAGATCATTCCCTT